>NC_057866.1:142562800-142727800 GCF_019393635.1 Dromiciops gliroides | reverse complement strand
TGATAATGAAATGTAGCTTCCTCTTTAAGGAAGTAAAAGGGTAAAGGGAAAAGGTTGGTATTGATAAAAGGGAGGGCAGAAGTAGGGGAAGAAAAGGGAAAGAAAAGGAAGCACAGGTAATAAAAGGGACGGCAGATAGAGGGAAGCAGTGGTCAGAAGCAAAATGCTAGTGAGGATGTATAGGGTAGAGGAAGAAAAAAAGAGTACAAACAAAGGGGAAGATTAGATGGAGGGAAATACATAATTAGTAATTATAACTACAAATGTGAATGGAATGAACTCTCTCTTAAAACAGAAGCAAATAACAGAGTGGATTAAAAAACAGAATCATACTATATGTTGTTTACAAGAAACAAATTCGAAGCAGAGAGATACACACGGAGAAAAAGTAAAAGGTTAGAGCAGAATATATTAGGCTCCAGTTGAAGTAAAAAAGCAGGGGTAGAAATCCTTATTTCAGACAAAACAAAAGCAACAATAGATCAAATTAAGAGTTAAGGAAGGAAATTACATCTTGCTAAAAGGTACCATAGACATCAATACTCCTCATCAAGTGATATAGCATCCAAATTCTTAGAAATGAAGTTAAGAGAGGTACAAGAGGAAATAGATGGCAAAACTATACCAGTAGGGGAATCTTAAATTTCCCCTCTCAAAACTGGATAAATCTAACCACACAATACATCAGAAAGAAGTTAAAGAGGTGAAGAGAACTTTAGAAAAGTTAGATAGGATAGAACTGTGGAGAAAATTGAATGGGGATAGAAAGGAATAGACCTTTTTCTCAGCAGTACATGGCACACACACAAAAATTGACTATATATTAGGGCATTAAAAAACCTCACAGTCAAATGTAGAGAAAAATAGTAAATGCATCCTTCTCAGATCATGATGTAATAAAAATTACATGTAATAAAGAGCCGTGGAAAAATGGACTGAAAATTAATTGGAAACCAAATAATCTCATCCTAAAGAATGAATGGTCAAACAACAAATCATAGAAACAATCAGTAACTTCATCCTAGAGAATGAAAATAATGAGACAACATACCAAAATCTATGGGATGCAGCAAGCAAAACTTAGGGGAAATTTTAAAGCTCTAAATGCTTATATCAATTAAAAAATAGAAACAGGAGATCAATGAATTGGACCTGTAATTTTAAAATCTAGAAAAAGAACAAATTAAAAATCCAAAATTAAATGCTAAATTAGAAATCCTGAAAATCAAAGGAGAAATTAATAAAATGGAAAGTAAGAAAACTACAGAATTACTCAATGAGAATAAGAGTTTGTTTTGTGGAAAAAATCAACAAAAGAGATAAATATTTGGTTAATTTGATTTAGAAAAGAATCATGGGGAGGCAGAGCTAAGATGGCAGAGAGAAGCCAGCAAGTTGCCTGAGCTCTCCTTCAGTTTCCTCAAAAAGAACATTAAATCAAGCCTCTAAACAGATTCTGAAACTACAAAGCCTACAGAAAGACAGAGAGGCACAATCTTTCAACCTGAGATAATTTAGAAGACTTAAGGAAAGTTCAGTCAAACTAGGGAAAAAGGGTAGCACAACTTGTTGAGTGGGTTGGGGCAACTCAGCAGGAAGCTCTAGGCCACAGCCAAGTAACTGAGGCCCCTTGAGCCTGGCCCAGCAAGCTGGTAGCAGAGTAGGCCATTGGGGAGATCCACCAGCACCAGCTGAGAGGCTAGGCTGTGATGTAGAAGGCCACCCACAGGACAGGCGTGACTAGTCCTGGCCATCCCAGCATGCCAGGAGCAAGCACAGGGAACAAGCCCAGGTGGTAAGATATCCACAAACCATAGAAGTTTCAGAGTAGAAAGCCAGTGACACAGCCCCTATACCCCAGGCCAAGAAGCTTGAAACAGGGACCTTGTGCCCCCAGAGCTGACCTCAACTTTAAAAATAATAAGGTGCGGGGCAGCTAGATGGCGCAATGGATAGAGTACCGGCCCTGGAGTCAGAAGTACCTGAGTTCAAATCCGGCCTCAGACACTTAACACTTACTAGCTGTGTGACCCTGGGCAAGTCACTTAACCCCAATTGCCTCACTTAAATAAATAAATAAATAAATAAATAAGGTGCAATATGAGCAAAAACAAATTGAGAGGTTCTGTGTTGACAAGGAAGAGCTAAACACAAACTCAGATGAGGACAATAATCTCAAATTGCCTACATATGAAGCCTCAAGAGGGAAGATGAATTGGTCTCAAGACCAAGAAGCCTTCTTGGAAGAGCTCAAATTGGATTTTAAAAATCAATTGAGAGATGTAGAAGAAAAATCGGGGAGAAAAATGAAAGCAACACAAGAAAATTATGAAAAAAGATTCAGCAGCTTGGAAAAGGAAGCACAAAGATAGACTGAAGAAAACAATTGCTTGAAAAATTAATTTAGCCAAATGGAAAAGTAGATGCATAATCTCACTGAAGAAAATAATGCCTTAAAAATTCAAATTGGAGGGCAGCTATGTGGTGCAGTGGATAAAGCACTAGCCCTGGACTCAGGAGGACCTAAGTTCAAATCCAGCCTCAACACTTGACACTAATGGTGTGACCCTAGGCAAGTCACTTAAACCTCATTGCCCAACAAAAAAAAAAAAAAGAAAGAAAAAGAAAAAAAATCAAATTGGACAGTTGGAAGCTCCATGAAACACCAGGAATCAGTCAAATAGAATGAAAAGAATGAAAAAAATAGAAGAAAATATGAAATACCTCATTGGAAAGACAAATGACCTGGAGAATAGATCCAGGAGAGACAATTTGAGAATTATTGGATGGCCTCAATGCCATGATCAGAAAAAGAGTCTAGACACCATATTCCAAGAAGTTATCAAGGAGAACTACCTTGATATTATAGAATCAGAAGATAAAATCATCATTGAAAGAATCCACCAATGACCTCCTGAAAGACACCCCAAAATGAAAACTTCAAGGAATATTGTAGCCAAATTTCTGAATTATCAGGTAAAGAAGAAAATACTCCAAGCTTCCTGAAAGAAGCAATTTAAATATCATGGAGCCACAGTCAGGATTGCACAGGACCTTGGCAGCTTCAACATTAAAGGATTGCAAGACTTGGAATATGATATTCTGGAAGGCAAAGGAGCTTCGATTGCAGCCAAGAATCTATTACCCAGCAAAACTGATCATTCCCTTTCTGGGAAAAAGATGGACATTTAGTGAAATAGGGAACTTTCAATGTTTCCTGATGAAAAAACTAGAACCGAATAGAAATTCAATCTTAACATACAAGACTCAAGAGAAGTTTAAAAAGGTAAACAGGGTGGAAAAAGTAATTGAATATGGTTAAACTGTTTACATCCCTACATGGGAAAATAATAATTATAACTCTTGAGAACTGTACATATATTTGGCCAGAAAAAAAAAAAAAAGAAAAAAGAATGAAAACCAAATTACCACTGTAACGATTGGAATGATGCCACCTGCTGGATACTTACTGTAGAAGAGTTCTGCCCATGAAGCGAAGGTCTTTGAGGGCAAGACCAGGAGTCTTTTCTTTGGCGGGAGGAAGTGACGCGGACTAGTGGGAGGAGGAAGGAAGAGACTGGCGCTGACTCTGGGGCTCTTTCCTGAGGATGCTGGTGGAGAGCAGAGCTAGAAATGTGCTCTCCCTTTAATAGATAGGAATCTAGGCCTTTCTCTCTCTTTACCAAATTCTTATTCTCCTTAATAAATGCTTAAAAGTCTAACTCTTGCTAAAGCTTATAGTTTATTGGCGACCACTCATTAGATATTTTAGACAGTTTAGCTAGAATTTTACCCTTAACAGATGGCTGACCACGAAGAGGAAAGCTAAACCTCAGTCTTCTTCTGATCTTCTGGTTGGGTAAGAAATTTCCCCTCCCTCTCCCTTTAACTGCTAAGTACTGGTGTACTGGCTGTGTTTCCCTTTAAATTTTTTTGAATGGACCTTTTAAACTCCCTAATTACCCTATTTTTTATTTTAGTCTGTTTAACCAGACAAATGGGAGATAAGATCATGTTAATGCTTTGTTTTTGTGGATTTTCTATTTTTCTTTTTATTTTTGTTAAAAGAGCCAGCAACTTACTCACACAAGGAAATATCTCTCCCTCTCCCAACCATGCTTTTTCAGAGAAACCTGAAGAGATTCCCCCATCTTTTCCCATTTCTAACAGTAATTGTTGCTTTAATTTTGCATGCCTGGAGGCAATGACCCACCCTCTAGAAGCTTTTAATCCCCTAGCACCTGGAGGCAAAGTGGGGGAAGAGGAATCCAGGCCTGAGTTCAAAATCAAGTCTGATTCAAATTGCGCTGGTCCCTCCCCTCCTCCCCAGACCCCACCCTCTACTCCTCCCATGGCCAAGCCCATTGCTTCCCCGGCCTGGGAAGTCCAGAGATCTAATGCTCATGCGCAACTTTCTCTAACTACATTTGCAGCTTCAGGCTCAGTCCTTCCCCAGCCTGGCTGTGCTTCTGAGACAACCTTAAAACGCCCTTTAAATTCCAGATATGCTCGTTTTGTTCATAATTTTGCTAACCTGCTTTTGTCTTTAATTAGTAATCTTATAAAGCATTTGTATGGTGAAAAGACTGACAGACAATATAGAGGGGTTAAAGAAGAAAAACTTAAGCTGAATAAGAATGACAACCATCAACATAGTTCAAGACTCTGCTTCTTTTGCCATGGAAGGGTATATATTGTACAGAAATGTAGAAGTAAGCAGCAAGGTATTGATATGTGTAGTGGGGATTTTAGATATCGGAATCAAAAGTGTTCTGAATTCACTCAGAGTAATAGTATCAGTTCAGAGGTTACATAGGATTTCTGTGCTATTATATATACATTTTGAAATTAATGGTATAGGTTTATTTTCATAGAGATTTTCATGCTTTTGAGATTGTGTCTTATACTTAGTTTCTAAAACAAGGAGAATATTTGTAAAAGCTTTTTATAGTCATGTGATCAAGTTTATATTTTATAATACTCTTATTGATATTAAGTTCATATTCATTTTGTTCCATGTGTATTTTCTTCTATTCATTTGTCTATCTAATTTTGAAACATTGCAAGATGGTTTTGATTTTATTATACAATGTTAATTCTAGGAGTATTGTGCTCCCATATTCTGAGTTGTTTGTTTTTGTTATTTTTTCTCAACTGATTATTTGATCAAACTCTTTAAAGCATTTCCCTGGCAAATTGTTTGCCATGGCAAGTGTAAATTGATTCTAGAAGTATTATTTTTGATAAGCATATTCCCCCCAAAAAAAAAGAGGGGAACATTTGTAAAAGTTTTCTTTGAGATTGTGTTGTGCTTTAACTTGTATTTAAATATGTTCAGATTTTTCAAAAAAGTAATTGTATACTAATTTAAAAAAAGGGGTATTATTTGAAATTGTTGCATAATTATATATTGTGTTCTGAGTCAAGATGTATTCACATTTTTTGCAATCATTTATTATCCTCAATTTTTAAATCCATATGAGACTTGGATTATGGGAACTTATCATTTAAGACATTAATTGCCTTTATTCTGAGTTATCAGATGCCAGTTGGCCAAGATGCCATCCAATCACAAGAGGAATACATGCAAGAGCAAACACTGAACTGTCACATGAGGGGAGACATGCATGAAGTCAAGGTATGGCCGAGGGAACGGCTTTTGACAAATGTTGAGGTTGGATTCTCTTGGTTTAATATTTTATTTTATTTTTCCCCACAATATTGTACAGATGGCTGGAAGTATTGATCCCACCCATCTCACTTCTACACCTGGCTTCTATGCTCCCTCCTATATGCCTGATGCCATGGACATCTCAATCCCATGCATCTGATTAAGTCTGACTCAGTTTCCTCCAATATGTTCGGTGGCATGGACATATATTCCATCCACCTATTTTAAGCCTGGCATACTGCATGGACAGTATATATTGCTCAAGTGTGGGAATGCTCATATTCCATCATTTCTCTGTTCTTTTATGGTAACCCCCATAATTATCTCAGATGTCATGATAAATAACAGTGTTGAATTTGGCCTTGACATCTGTTACCAATTATATTAGATTTGTAATTTCTCATAATGGCATGAGGATAATTAGGCAGATGATGCAAAAAGTGATGAAACAAAGATAAAAATTATTTTTAAAAAATTAATATTGCAGCAATTGTCTTCTCAATTACCCTCCAAAAGGGGGGACTATAGTAATATATAATTTTAAAAAATGTTTCAATTTTTGTTTTATTATATGTTTCATGTGTAACAACTAAGATTCTGAATTCCCTTAGACATGTTTTTGAGAACTTGCATTGTTTGATTTGATTACTGACAAAGCTATTTTAAAGTTGTGTTAAGCTCAATGTTGTAGGAAATTTTCCTGGCTGATTACCAGCATCCACACATCAACCCCTGAAAAGACTTCCATTCCACGACTACACCTAGAGGACATCTGAGAAAAGACTTTCAGAGACTTTAAATGAACAGTTTTGATTTGTTGTTTTTGTTGTTTTTTTTCTCTTTCTGTTATAATATACACCATCTGTAACATGTATTCTCTGCAGAGGCCCTCCCTTTGCAAGACTAATGTCAAAGTGTCAGTTAATGAGGACAAAAAAAAATCGCCCCTCTGGACAAAACTTTCCTCTCTTCCTTTTCTATATTGTTGTTCACATACTATTAGTTAGCAATAGTTATTATATTGTTTTTACTGTTCCATCAAGGAAACATTTTGTTTCTTGAGGAACAACAGGGGGGACTGTAACGATTGGAATGATGCCACCTGCTGGATACTTACTGTAGAAGAGTTCTGCCCATGAAGCGAAGGTCTTTGAGGGCAAGACCAGGAGTCTTTTCTTTGGTGGGAGGAAGTGACGCGGACTAGTGGGAGGAGGAAGGAAGAGACTGGCGCTGACTCTGGGGCTCTTTCCTGAGGACGCTGGTGGAGAGCGGAGCTAGAAATGTGCTCTCCCTTTAATAGATAGGAATTTAGGCCTTTCTCTCTCTTTACCAAATTCTTATTCTCCTTAATAAATGCTTAAAAGTCTAACTCTTGCTAAAGCTTATAGTTTATTGGCGACCACTCATTAGATATTTTAGACAGTTTAGCTAGAATTTTATCCCTTAACACCACCCTCAAAAATGAAAAAGGTGAACTCATCACCAATGAAAAGGAAATTAAAGCAATAATTAGGACCTTTTTTCCCAACTACATGGCAATAAATTTGACAATCTAAATGAAATGGATGAATATTTACAAAAATATAAACTTCCAAGATTAACAGAAGAGGAAATAAAATCCTTAAATAAGCCTGTCCATCTTAGAAAATAAAATTGAACATGCCATCAATAAACGCCCTAAGAAAAAATCTCTAGGGCCAGATGTGTTTACAAGGGAATTCTAGGGGGCAGCTAGGTGGTGCAATGGTTAAAGCACTGGCCTTGGATTCAGGAAGACCTGAGTTCAAATCCAGCCTCAGACACTTAACTAGCTGTGTGACCCTGGGCAAGTCACTTAACCCTCATTGCCCTGCAAAAACAAAAACAAAAACAAGTGAATTCTACCAAACATTTGAAGAACAGTTAATTAAAAATACTATGTAAATTATTTGAAAAATTAGGTGAAGGACTTCAACCACATTCATTTCATGACGCAAATATGATGTTGATGCCTAAACCAAACAGAGCCAAAACTGAGAAAGAAAATTATAGAAAAATTTCCCTTATAAATATCAATGCAAAAATTGTAAATAAAATATTTCCAGGCAGATTACAGCAATTCATAACCAGGATAATACTCTGACCAGGTGGTATTTATACCAGGAATGCAGGGCTAGTAAAACATTAGGAAAACTATCAACATAATCAACCACATCAATAAAAAAAACTAACCAAAATCATATGATTATCTCAATAGATGCAGAGACAGTTTTAGCAAAATGCAAGACTCATTCCTATTGTAAAGAATTGTTATTTGACGTTTTTATGACCCCATCTTTTGGCTAGAATTTAAAAAACCCTAGCATGTGCACTGGCCTGGGGCTCAGGCCCCATGCCTCCACAATGGCACAGTGCTCCACCTACTGGTTGTAGCAGGCACCATGGGCCTGGAAAAATGGCAGTGACTGGCAGCCCTGACTGACAGTCACATGACTGCCCTCACTGGGCTTTACACTATTAAAAAAACTAGAAAGCATAGGAATAAGTAGAGCTTGCTTTCTTTCTTTCTTTCTTTTTTTTTTTTTAGTGAGGCAATTGGGGTTAAGTGACTTGTCCAGGGTCACACAGCTAGTGTTAAGTGTCTGAAGCCAGATTTGAACTCAGGTACTCCTGACTCCAGGGCTGATGCTCTATCCACTGTGCCATCTAGCTGCCCCTTAGAGCTTTCTTTATAATAATAAGGAGTATCTACCAAAACTATCAGCAAACAATATAAGTAATGGGGGTAAGTTAGAGGCATTCCCAATAACATCAGGGGTGAAATAGGCATGTCCATTATGACCACTATTATTTAATATTGTACTAGAAATGTTAGCTTTAGCAATTAGAGAAGAAAAAAGAATTAAATTAATTAGAATAGGCAAGGAGGAAATAAAACTATCACTCTTTGCAGATCATTTGATGGCATACTTAGAGAATTCAAGCAAGTAAAAAAAACTACTTGAAGCAAGTAACAATTTTAGCAAAGGTGCTGGATATATAATAAATCCACATAGATTAATAGCATTTCTATACATGAACAACAAGTCTCACTAGCAAGAGATAGAAAATAAATTCCATTTTAAGTAACTGTAGACAATATAAAATATTTGGGAGTCCACCTGTCAAGACAAACCCAGGAATTCTATGAACATAATTAAAAAACACTTTCCCCACAAATACAATCAAATGTAAATAATTGGAAAAACAGTAATTACTCATGGATAGGCCAAGCTCATATAATAAAAATGATGATTCTACCTAAATTAATTTACTTATTCAGTTCCATACCAATCAGACTATGTCATATTATTGTATAGAGCTAGAAAAAATTTCATCTGGAAGAACAAATGGTCAAGAATATCAAGGGAACTAATGAAAGAATGCATTAGAAGGTGGGTATATGTACCAAATCTGACCGTATACTGCTTTAGCAGCAGGCATCAAAACTATTTGGTAGTAGCTAAGAAATAGAGTGATGGATCAATGGAATAGGTTAGGCACAGGAGAAAAAGTAGTGAATGACTATAGTAATCTACTGCTTGGTAAACCCAAATACTCTAGCTTCTGGGATTGTAAGTCAGTATTTGACAAAAACTGCTGGGAAAACTGGAAGATAGTATTGCAAAAACTAGCCATAGGCCAACATCTTACAACATACACCAAGGTAAGGCAAAAATGGGTACATGATTTGGACATAAAGGGTGATACCATAGGTAAATTAGGAGAGGAATGAATAGTTTACCTCTCATATCCATAGAGAAGAGAGGAATTTATGACCAAAAAAGAGACAGATAATATTATGAAATGCAAAAGATTGATTTTGATTACATGAATTCAAAAAGGGTTTGTACAAACAGAAAGCAATGCAGCCAAAATTTGAAGTGAAGCAGAAAGCTGGGAAACATTTTTTTACAGTGTTTCTGATAAAGGCCTCATTTCAAAAATACATAAGAATCTAAATCAAATTTATAAGAATGCAAGTAATTTCTCAATTGAGAAATGGTCAAAGGATATGAACAAGCAGTTTTCAGAGGATGAAATGAAAGTTATTTACTGCCATATTAAAAAAATGCTCTAAATAAGTATTGATTAGAGAAATGCAAATTAAAACAACTCTGAAGTACCACCTCACACCTATCAGATTGGCTAATATGAAAAAAAAGCAAAATTATAAATGTTGGGAAAAGTATGGGAAAATGGGTACACTAATGCATTATTGGTGGAGTTGTGAACTGATTCAAACATTCTGGAGAGAAATCTGGAACTATGCCCAAAGAGCTATGGCACTATGCATACCCTTTGACCCAGTAATACCACTAATTTGTCTGTATCCCAAAGAGATGATATAAAAGGGAAAAACACACACACATGTACAAGACTATTTAAAGAAGCTTTCCTTGTGGTGGCAAAGAACTTTAAATCAAAGGAATGTCCATCAGTTGGGGAATGGCTGGAAAATTTGTGGTATGTGCTATAAGAAATGATGGGCAGGCAGATTCCAGAAAACCTTGAAAGACTTAAATGGACTGATGCTGAGTGAAGTGAGCAGAACCAGGAGAAAATTGTAAACAGTAATAGCAATATTCCTTTATGATCAACTGTGATAGACCTGGCTCTTCTCAGCAGTGCAATGATTCAAGACAGCTCCAAAGAATGCATGATGTTCTTCATATCCAGAAAAAATAAGTATGGATTCTGAATGCAGATTTAACCATACTGTTTTTACTTTTTGTTTGTTTTTTAAGGTTTTTTTCTTTTGTTCTGATTCTTCTTTCACAATGTGACAAATGCAGAAATATGTTTAATATTATTTTACATATATAACCTATATTATTTTGCTTTCTTTCTTGCGGGGGGAGGGAAGAGAGGGAAGAAGAAAATTTTATAACTAAAAATCTTATGAAAACAAATGTTGAAAATTATCTTTACACATAAGTGCAAAATAATAAAATGCTTTTATGATAAAAAAATAGCTTGAGAAACCTAGCAGCCAACCAGTCAATATCAATTAACCTCAAATAAAGATTAATGGTCTTCATCCTGAAGCCAATTCCATGTAGCTTTGTGCTGGCTAACATTAGAAATAAGAGATAAGAGAAGGTATTGAGTCAAAAAAGAAAGATAGAGGGTTTTAAGAATCTCCTCCAAGTCTAGATTTTCTGTATTTGCATGGAAGATCAGGATTATGTTTCAATTCTCTCGAATTAATTTTTTTTTAATTTTGTATTTGTCCTTGCTTGCTTTGAATCTTAAGAGTCTCATGCTGATTTCAGAAACATTCAGGGCACAGGAGTGATAAAAAAACTACATCTTATTCTCCTAATGAAGACAGAAGCAAGACACTGAGAAGGGGTTGTGATAATAACAGTGATTATCACTACAGACAATTTGCAAGCCAAGCCCTGGAGATCACTGTTAAAAGAGTGGAGCCCTCAGATTCAGGAAGCCACGGGTCTTCTATATTCTGTCTTTGGAGCCTTACAACTGTGCTGCATGGTAGGCAAAGTGATCATTCTCATTTGATTGTGAGAAAACTTCAGCTCAAAGAATTCGTGTCATCTAAGTTTCTATGGCTAGAAATTGTAAAGAGAACTGTTAATATTAGCATCCAAATCTCCTGGTTCAAAGTCCAGTGGTCTTTAAGTTTCATTTATGATAATATGTTTTATTGTTGTCATGATTATTAGTTATTGTTGCAATAAGCTTGGTTTTCATAATGTGAAGACTATTAAACTAAGAATTGGAAAATAATAATGCCTACTCTAGATTCAAGGCAGCTAAAATTGAAATAGTGGATAGAGTAGTGGGCCTGGAGTGAGGAAGCCTCATCTTCCCGAGTTCAAATCTGGCCTCAGAAAGTTTCTAGCTATGTGATACTGGGCAGGCCATTTAACCCTGTTTGCCTCAGTTCCTAATTTGTGAAATGAACTGGAAAAGGAAATGGCAAACCACTCTAATATCTTTGCCAAGAAAACCACAAATAATGTAACAAAGAGTTGAACAAAACTGAAATGACTGAACAACTCTAGTATCAGGCGATTAGCATGGTGCAGGCATAGAGTTTTACAACTTGGGTCCAGAACACCTGAATTCAAATCCTTCCACTGATTCTTTCTTGCTTTGGGACCACGGGCTTCTTTCTGAGTTAAATTTCTTCATCTTTAAAATGGGCAATGTCATTCCTGCCTCAATGGTTAATGGTGAAACTTAACTGAGATAGCATATGTAAAGTGATTTGCAAATCATAAAACACTATATAATTATGCATTTTCATTACCTTTGAAGTGACATTTTATAAGTCAATTAAACTCTCTGAACCTTGGTTTTATAATCAATAAAATGGATAATACTAACCCTGCTTGTGTCACAGCATTGTAGTGAGGATTAAATAAATAAGATTATTAAAAATTCAGATACCCAAACAGTCATTCAGTCAATGAACAAGCATTTATTATGCCAGGCACTGTGACAGGCTATAGGGATACAATGAAAAAAAAAAAAAAGGATAGATTATTATCCTCAGAGAGCTTATATTCTGTTTGGAGATACATGTTTACATTTAAGGACATTAAAAACAATAAATATGGAATAGTTTTAAAGGGAAGTTCTGTTAGAAGAAGGGGACGAAGAAAGCTTCTTGTAAGAAGAAGAATTTGAGTTGAGCTTCAACCTGTGGTTTCTAGGAAAGGAGGGAATGCATTACAAGTACTGAGAATGGCTTGAACAAAGGCCTGGGGACAAGAGGTATAATGTCATATGTGAAGAATAGCCAAGAGGATAATTTGGCTGAAATGAAATTTCAAAGGGAGTATGTGAGGAGTAACAAGAAGATTGGTTTGATTGGACTACAAAGTCCATGAAGCGAAATATTATATAATAATTTCTAAACTATTGTTGTAGCCACAATGTGATTTCTTTTTTCAGTGCAGGGGAGTCCAAGAATGGAAATTCGCCACCACCACCACCACAAATTACCACTACGACTTGGTAGATAATTCCTTGGAGACAGCTTGACACAGCCAGTAAGTGTAAAACACTGTTTAGTCCTCATTACACCAAACACAATTCTCTATCCAGTAGCCTTCTGTGTGAAATATTTGTTTAAAATTTAAAGTGCTACATATGTTTAAAGTATAAGTGTTATAAATCAGTGTTCTTGATCACTATATTTTCCTCTTTTCAAAAATGTATGCTTTATTCTTAAGGTAACAAAAATAGCATTTCCCATAAGCACAGCTGTACAAAAATTAAAGATTGTATATGATACTGTGAATCATGATTTCATATCTTTTGCTTTAAAAAAGTATATAAAATTTTTATATCTTACTTAAATAAAACAGGTTTTTTTTGCTAACTTCTGGACTTCTTTCTGTTCCTTTCTATACATTAAAGAAATGGTTCAGTAGCCATCAGTAACATTCCTTCTTTCCTCACATCCTCCCCCCAATTAAAACCGAAGGAAAATTAATACAAAACAAAACCTTGGAAAAAAATTATAGTCGGACAAAACAAATCCATACAGTTGCCAAGTACAAAAATAGATGCCTCTTTCTGCATCTTTAGTGTATAGTTCATTTTTTTTCAAGATATTCTTTTAGCCCTATGCAAATCAAATCCTCCAGACAGTTACTGTCAAGTTACTCTATCCATTTGTGTATTATAGACTATAGTTTTTGTATATATACATACACAAATATGTATATAAAATACAAATTATATCATATATAAATATATGTGTGTATGTCTATGTACAATATAAACATGTGTGTATATATCACATATGTGTATCTCCCACAAAAAAGTTATGTATTAGTGATGAATTCACACACACACACACACCTCTGTGTGTGTGTTTTATTTACTCATGTCTATAGATTTAGTTATTTAATTGAGGCTTCATTCCATGACCCTGTTTTGCCCTTCATGAGCTTTTGGAGATAGTGATCTGCTCTGTTGTGTCTTTTTCTGAGTAAATTTTCTAAAGTCCTATGCTATCTTCTAGCTCTAAGGGTTAGTTCTGCCTTCTTCATCTTTGAGGTTATGAGCATTGTGTCTTCAGGGCTTGCAATAATCTCTAAGGACAGAGTGACACAAAGACCTCAAGTTCCTTGGACCTGAGCTTTCTTATGCTGAGTATTCCCATGCTTCTCAAATCATTGACACTCCCCAGGGCTTCCAAGGTCTCACTCTTGAGATTCCTTACGATGCTAGAACTTCCTCTGGAACCTCTCTACTATTTCTTCAACTGGACAAAGACCTTTTTAAAGTACATATGTTTCTGGCCCATCTCTGATGGCAGGCAATGGCTTTGCTGGCAGGCTGATTACCCTTTGAACTTCTGGTCAAATTGCGTGTGTGTGTGTGTGTGTGTGTGTGTGTGTGTGTGTGTGTGTGTGTGAAATTATATGTGATTTTTTAAGTGGAAGAAGTCACTTATTATGGGTTTTGATCATTATTCAGTTCTGTGTGAATTTTAGGATTTTTGTTAAAGTAGGTATGTAATTGTAGTCATTTTGTCATTCTCATTATTATCATATTTATGGTTTTTATTTATTTAAAGCTCCTCAAAACTGCTTCTTTAAAAGACCCATTTTAAAAACATAAATGAATGCTTTGAGAAGGGACAAATTGTTTTATAATGCTTTCTGAAACCTTGAGCTTGAATTATTTTAAATGAACAAATTTTTTTAATTAGTGTCTCCACATGTATCTCCTATGTATCTGTGTATCTATATATCTAAGTATCTATATATCTATCTTTCTATCCATCTTTATCTACATACTCAAATATATACACATATAGATATATACATTACGAAGAGATATGTTTCCATTCTCATAACTTAAATGGATGAGAAACACTGTATTTAAAATCACACTTGGTTGATACTTTGGTTACTTTTGAGAAACTTTTCTTTTCCCCTTTTTTATTCTTTGTTATGAGGAATACCACTCTCAAAAGGAGTAGGAGAATGCTTTGTGAAATGTCATTGAAAAATAGAAAGGAGATCAACCAACACTTGATTTTTAAAATGTGCCTTCATGACACATTTGTGTAAATGTCACCTTGATGTTTAAATTGCCACTAAATTGGTTTTAAATACAAGTCCATAGAGGTTTGCAAGGATAGCATTATGTAGGGACAGTGTGATATTATTGGTGCAAAGAGCGAGTATTTGTTGAATTTCAACTGTCCTATCATTCAAACAAAGATGCATCATGATATAGTGGATGGCAAATTATCTCCTGAATCAGAAAACAAAACAAAACAAGACAAAACTGAGCGTCAAAGTTCTTCCCCTGAAAGATATATATATATTGGCCATCTGACTCTAGACAAGTTAAACTCTGAGTGGTACAAGAAGCTCTCCAAGACTCTATGTTTCAGAACATCTGAAATCTACATTATTAGAGTAGTCCCCCTCCATGATGATTATCTTGCACCTATGGAATTATTTTCTAGAATAAAATAAAATAAATGGTTTCAATATTTATCTAAGCTTCACAGCTACAAAGGTCAGCAAGACCTGGATTAAAATCTTGCCTTTCACTTCCTACCTAGGAAAAGGTAACTGTGTAAGTAGCTAAATTTTCAGGACTCAGTATTCTCATTATTAAGATGAAGTAACCTCAGTGTTGATGGTCTCTGTTTCCTTCCAGCTTTAAATCTGTGATCTTAATATTCTATGACCACTTAATGTAAGGTCCTTGAAAACAAGGGATGTTTCATTTTTGATTTTTTATCCTTAGTACCTAGCACAGTTGATAGAACCAAGGAAGATGTGTATTTAATTGAATTCAATTGGCCACAAGTGTTTGAAATTTGAAAACCTGGAGGAGAGTTCTGATTGCTTAATCCTAGTTATAGGACTGAGCAGAACATCTTCACAGCCCATTTCCACAATTTAACAATAGTTATATTCAAGGTATTTTCTTTTTTTCTTCATTATACACATCTCTAATGTGTTGTTGTTGGTTTCTTTCCAAGTAATGCTCCCTGATACCCTCAGCCTTGAACAGTCATCTGTAGATTATCCTTTATTTATTAATTCACCTTTTAGTCAGTATTTCTTCCTAAATATATATGGCTGGTTATTAAAACACACAAACAAGGGGATGGTATTTGTCTCATGCTCTTTCTTCTAAGAGAATGTAACTTCACACACAGTGACTGTTTTCAAAGGTTACTGCATTCTGTCCCATCATCTGAAACTTGAAATAGTCAAACCTGCTACTGTAGATGGGTTTTGAAGAGTGAAGGAATTGGATAGGGAGACTACCTTAGAATTTGGAATATAATTAAAAAAAACAAAACACCTGTACATTAACTTTTTTACTTCCATGAAAACAACCCTTTTCAACATCAATGTCCATCCATGAATGATATACAATACCAGTAGAAAAACTTTATTTAAATGATGAGCTTAGAGGATTAGAAACACAATTACCTAATTAAGTCTCATAGTATTCTTGTGGTTTAGCTAGAGATCAAGCATTATCTACATTGTACAGATGAGGAAACAGAGGCAAGGAAGGTTAGGTTCTTTTACCAAAGTAACATAACACAATTAGTACTGGAAGATATTTTCAATTTCACATGAATGTTTTGTCTATGTTTTGTCTAGATAACATACTTCTTCAGATAGACCTACTTCCTTCCTTTTCTCTGGGGAGTCATTTCTTTATCCTTTAAGTATCCACAAGGTAGTTAATTTGACATCACTTTGTGAGTTCTCAGGATTTTTTCCTGTAAACACTCTTCCTAATTAACCCTCCCACCCCTATTTAATTCAGCATAGGAAGAAGTTATGGCAGAATGATGCTGCAAAAACTATGAAAAGCTTTCTTAACATATAGCCATAAAGGCAACCCCTGAATTTAAAAGAAATACTTAACTCATTTTTAGTTGGTAGTTGAACTTAGTTTTTTGAAGCTGATCCAGATCTAGGTTGACTCACTATGTATGGTATTATATCCTAGAATTTACAGCTCACCTCTCTAATTAAAATGTCAATTTCATCTTGTGGTAAATCAGGGTTTAGGATCATGTTGCATAAAATATGGAACTCAAAGACCAAAGCAGACCAAGTGGACCCATTTTTAAAATGACCAATGAATACAAAATCACCAAGAGGCCTGATGTAGACTAGTTAATATGGGGATAGATAAATCCTAACTCCAACCTTTTCTGATACCAATTACCTTGGTTTAATTCCTTCTTTCTTAACTGGTATTTTATATTTTAAAAAGATCTTTCAATTTACTTTGTAATTTTAGTCACTTGAGCATGTATATTTGTAGTTACTCCCCATTATCTTTTTTTCTTTTGTGATTTTCTCCTTTTAAATTTTAGCAATTTGGGGGACAGCTAAGTGGCACAGTGGATAGAGCACTGGCCTTGGATTCAGGAGGACCTGAGTTCAAATCTGGCCTCAAACACTTGATACTTACTAGCTGTTTGACCCTGGGCAAGTCACTTAACCCTCATTGCCCTGCAAAAAAAAAAAAGAGCAATTTGGTTTTCATCTGTATTGTTAATTAAATTTCTTAAGAGTTGATGTTTCTAAAAAGCAAATATTTTATTTATTGATTTGAGTGTTTTTTAATTTTTTTAATTTCTATTTTCATATTTCATGACTTTTATATAATATTAGGTTTTGGCCTGCTGTAATTCTAATTTCTTAAATTATAAACAACTAATTGATCTATTTTCTTTACTTAATGTAAACATTAAAAATATTAAAAGCACCATCCTATATTTCAGGAAGTATAGTGTTATCCATAAGATCACTGAAATTGGGGGGTGGAGCCAAGGTGGCAGAGAAAAACCAGTGAGTCCCTTGAGCTCTCCTTCTGTTCCCTCAAAAAGAACAGTAAATCAATCCTCTAGACAGATTCTGAAACTGCTGAACCTGCAAAGAGACAGAGAGATATAATCTTCCAACCAGAGATAATTTAGAAGACTTCAGGAAAGATCAGTCTCACTCTGGCTAAAGGAAGGCTCAAAACACAACAGCTCAGCACAGAGATGGTCAGGAAAAGCAGGAGGAAGCTGTGAGCCACACCCAAGCAACTGAGGCCCCAGGATCCTGGATGAACAAGCTGGTGGCACAGCAGGACAGTGGCAAAACATATCTACACAAGCTGAGAGGGCACAGTGCCAGCTGGAGGGCCAACCACAGGACAGGCATGACCAGGCCTACCAATCCCAGCACACAGCCAGCAAGCCCAGGACAGTGAGAAATCCACAAGCCATAGAGGCCTCAGTGTAGAAAGTCAGTGACACAGCCCCTATACCCCAGGATAAGAAGATTGAAACAGGGGCCCTGGTGCCTCCAGAGAAGACCTCTCAACTTAAAAAAAAAAAAAAACTTTCACCATTAAGAGCTTCTGTGTGGATAGAGAAGAGGCAAACACAAAGTCAGATGAGGACAATACCTGCAAATTGCCTACATGTGATGCCTCAAGACGGAAGATGAATTGGTCTCAAGAACAAAAAGCCTTCTTGGAAGAGCTATAAAAGGACTTTAAAAATCAGTTGAGAGAAATGGGGAGAGAAACGAAAGCAACACAAGAAAATTATGAAAAAAGAATCAGCAGCTTGGAAAAGGAAGCACAAAGATTGACTGAAGAAAACAATTCCTTAAAAAATTCATTTGGCCAAATGGAAAAAAAAAAGTGCATAATCTCACCTAAGAAAATGATGCCTTAAAAATCAAAACTGGACAGTTGGAAGATAATGAATCCATGAGATACCAGGAATTAGTCAAGCAGAATCAAAAGAATGAAAAAATAGAAGAAAATGTGAAATACATCATTGGAAAGAACTGACCTAGAAAATAGATCCAGGAGAAACAATTTGGGAATTATTGGATAGCCTGAAAGCAATGATCAGAAAAAAGATTCTAGGCACCTTATTATAGGAAATTATAAAGGAGAACTGACCTGATATTATAGAATCAGAGGATAAAATCATCATTGAAAGAATCCACCAATCACCTCCTGAAAGAGATACCAAAAAGAAAACTCCAAGAAATATTGTAGCCAAATTCCAGAATTATAAGGTGAAGGAGAAAATACTCCAAGCAGCCAGAAAGAAGCAATTTAAATATCATTGAGCCACAGGAAGGGTTACTCAGGACCTGGCAGCTTCAACATTAAAAGAACTCAAGGCTTGGAATATGATATTCTGGAAGGCAAAGGAGCTTCGATTGCAGCCAAGAATCTATTACCCAGCAAAACTGATCATTCTCTTTCACAGGAATAGATGGACATTCAATGAAATTGGGGAATTTCAAGGTTTCCTGATGAAAAGACCAGATCTGAATAGAAAAATTGATCTTAACATACAAGACTCAAAAGAAGTTTAAAAAGGCAAACAGGTTGAAAAAAGTTACTCATTAAACTGTTTACATCCCTACATGGGAAGATAATACCTATAACTCTTGAGAACTGTATATGTATTCAGGCAGACAGAAGGATTATATTCAGAGGGTATAAATATAAACTGTCTTGGATGTGATGATATGAAGAAAATTAAGGGGATAAAAGGGAGTTTATGGGAAGAAGAGGAAAGGGGATGTGGAATGGGGTGAATTACATCATATAAAGAGGTGAAAAAACCTATTACAATTGAGGGAAAGAAGGAAGGGTAAACATTGTTTCAACCCTACTCTCACCAGATTTGATTCAAAAAGGGAATAACATATATGTTTGTTTGGATAAAGAAACTTAGCTTATTCTTTAGTGAAGTAAACAGGTAAGGGGAAGGGGGGAATGATAGAAGGGAGAGCAAAAGCAAGGGAGAAAAGAGTAAAGAAAATGGAGGGGGGATGATAAAAAGGCAGGGCTGATTAGGGGAGGCACGGGTAAGAAGCAAAACATTGGTGAGGAAGAATAGGGTGAAAGAAGCAGGGAAATAAAGGGGGTAAATATAATGGAGGGGATTAGACAGTAATAACATCTGTGAATGTGAATGGGATGAACTCTGCTGTACAATGGAAGTGAATTGCAGAGTGGATTAAAAACCAGAATCCTACAATACGCTGTTGACAAGAAACACATTAAAAGCAGAGAGATACACACAGAGTAAAGTTAAATGTCTGGAGCAAAATATGTTATGCTTCAGCTAAAGTAAAAAAAGCAGGTGTATCAATCCTTATCACAGACAAAGCAAAGGCAAAATTAGATCTAATTAAAAGAGATAAGGAAGGAAACTACATCTTGCTAAATGGTACTATAGATGATGAAGTAATATCAATATTAAACATGTATGTACCAAGTGGTATAGCATCCAAATTCTTAGAGGAGATATTAAATGAGTTACAAGAGGAAATAGACAGTAATACTATACTAGTGGGGGATCTGAATTTTCCCCTCTAAGAATTAGATGAATCTAGTCACAAAATAAATAAGAAAGAAGTGAAAGAGGTGAATAGAATACTAGGAAAGTTAGACATGATAGATGTCTGGAAAAAATTGAATGGGAATAGAAAGGAATATACATTTTTCTTAGCAGTACATGGCACATTTTCAAAAATTGACCATGTATTGGGGCACAAAAACATCATAGTGAAATGTAAAAAGGCAGAAATAGTAAATGCATCCTTCTCAGATCATGATGCAATAAAAATTACATGTAATAAGAGCCATGGAAAGGTAGACTGAAAATCAATTGGAAACTAAATAATTTCATTCTAAAGAATGAGTGGGTCAAACAACAAATCATAGAAACAATCAATAACTTTATCCAAGAGAATGACAATAATGAGACAACATACCAAAATCTATGGGATGCAGCCAAAGCAGTGTTTAGGGGAAAATTTATAGTTCTAACTGCTTACATGAATAAAAGAGAAAGAGGAGATCAATGAATTGGGCATGCAACTTAAAAAGCTAGAAAAAGAACAAATTAGAAATCCCCAATTAAATACTAAATTAGAAATTCTGAAAGGTAAAGGAGATATTAATAAAATTGAAAGCAAGAAAACAATAGAATTAATCAGTAAAACTTTGAGCTGGTTTTATGAAAAAAAAGCAATAAACCATTGGTTAATTTGATTTAAAAAAAGAAAGAATATCAAATTACCAGTATCAAAAATGAAAGGGGTGATTTTACCATCAATGAAGTGGAAATTACAGCAATAAATAGTAACTATTTTGCACAACTATATGCCAATAAATTTGACAAAGTAAAGGAAATGGATAAATATTTACAAAAATATAAACTGCCCAAGATAACTAAAGAGGAAATAAAATCCTTGAATAAGTCTGTATCAGAAAAAGAAATTGAACAAGCCATTAATGCACTCCCTAAGAATAAATCCCCAGGGCCAGATGTGTTTACAGGTGATTTCTACCAAACATTTAAAGAAATTAAACAAATTATTTGGAAAAATACGTGAAGAAGTTCTTCCAAATTCATTTTATTGACACAAATATGGTGGTGATACCAAAACCAGGCAGAGCAAAAACAGAGAAAGAAAATTATAGACCAATTTCTCTAATGAATATTGATGCTAAAATCTGTGGGGATCAATTTTTAATGGGGGAGTGTTAGTTAAGCGGCTCGCCGCAATATTGGGGCAAGGAAGGAGACCAGCAGCGTCCCTCAAAACAGAGCAGGATTTATTTTAACAAGAACAAACAAAAAAAAAAAAAAAGAAAAGAAACAGGATCAGTAGGATCAAGGGAAGGGAAATAAAATGGGGGAAGGGAAATTATACAACCTGAAAAAACACCACCACCCAGGAATCTGCTGAGAATATACAGCAGCACTCTTGTCACCTTCCAGCTTCCAGCTAGCATGGCGAATTCTCCTTCTCCTTCCCAGCAAGCTCCACATAGCCCCCAGCCAATTGGCTGGCCACTCTGACAGTCACATGACTGCCCTCACTTGGCTTCCAATCATTATAATTTTGCCAGGCCCATGTAGGCATCTGCAAGTGGTAATAACATGACTTGCCATCACCATGGCAACAGCTACAACCAGTCGGTGAATAACTGCAGTTTGCCAGTGTGTGCTGAGGTATCTTTTTTTTTAATTTTAGCCAAAAGATGGGGTCATAAAACCCTCAAATAACAATTAATGCTTTACAAATCTTAAATAAGATATTAGCAAGGAGATTACAGTAAGTGACCAGCAGGATAATACACTATGACCAGGTGGTATTTATAATAGGAATGCAGGGCTGGTTCATCATAAAGAAAATTATTAACCTAATCAACTATATCAATAAGAAAACTAACCAAAATCATTGGATTATCTCAATAGATTCAGAGAAAGCTTTTGACAAAATACAGCACCCATTCCTAATAAAGACACTAGAGAGCTTAGGCATAGGTGGAGCTTTCCTTAAAATAATAAGCAGTATCTACCTAAAATCATCATCAAGCATTATATGTAATGGAGATAAGTTAGAGGCCTTCCCAATAAGATCAGGGGTGAAACAGGGATGTCCATTATTTAATATTGTAGTAGAAATGCTAGCTTTAGCAATCAGAGAAGAAAAAGGAATTAAAGGAATTAGAATAGGCAAGGAGGAAACAAAACTATCACTCTTTGCAGATGACATGATGGTATACTTAAAAAACTCAAAAATTACTTGAAACAATTAACAACTTTAGCAAAGTAGCAGGATATAAAATAAATCCACATAAATCATCAGCATTTCTATACATGACCAACAAAGTCCAGCAGCAAGAGATAGAAAGAAAAATTCCATTTAAAATAACAGTAGATAATATAAAATTCTTGGGAGTCTACTTGCCAAGAAAAATGCAGGAACTCTATGAACACAATTACCAAACACTTTTCACACAAATCCAATCAGATCTAAAAAATTGGAAATATATCAATTGCTCATGGACAGGCCAAGCTAATATAATAAAATGACAATACTACCTAAATTAATTTATTTATTCAGTGCCATAACAAACAGACTACCTAAAAATTATTTTATAGAGCTAGAAAAAATTATACCAAAACTCATCTGGAAAAACAAAAAGTCAAGAATATCAAGGGAAATAAGGGAAAAAAAATGCACAGAAGATGTGTTAGCTCTACCAAATCTCAAGCTCTACTATAAAGTGGCAGTCATCAAAACTATCTGGTACTAGGGCAGCTAGGTGGCGAAGTGGATAGAGCACAGGCCCTAGAGTCAGGAGTACCTGAGTTCAAATCTGGCCTCAGACACTTAACACTTACTAGCTGTGTGACCCTGGGCAAGTCACTTAACCCCCATTGCCTCACTAAAAAAAAACAAAAAAAAACAAAAAAAAACTATCTAGTACTGGCTAAGAAATAGAGTGGAGGATAAATGGAATGGGCTAGGCACAGGAGACACAGTAGTAAATGACATTAGTAGTGTTCTGTTTGATAAACCACAAAACTAGGCAAATGATTTGAAAGAGAGCAGAGCTGCATATAGAAAGTAAAGATTAGTGATATGAACTAAGGTTAAATTTCTTGTGATTCCTAAGCAGGATATATTTCCTCCACTTCCATTAATTCATGCAAGTGGTCCTGTATACTTGGAAAGTACTGTTTCCCAACATCATTTTCCTTATTTTCTTCTATTCAGTATACTTTAAGGTCAGGTCAAATAAGAATTTCTGTTAGACATTTCTTTGCTTTTTATTACTGTGGGGAGATAGAAGTCACTTGCACGGAAGATGAAATGATTATAATAAAAATTTCTGAAGCAAAGACAACAATATCAAAACTACCTTTTTCTGTCATTATTTCCCTTATTTTTTAACTTCAAAACTCATGTTAGGTGTTATTAACTCCAAATAATTTCCCCTTATTCTTATGCCTACTAGTTTCTTCATCTACAAAATTTCCTAATGCACTTTGTCCGATAGCTCCCTATATTGTGTTTTGATTATCTGTATATATGTCATATCCCTTCAGAAGAATATAAGCTCTTTGAAGGCAGAGGATCTTGTTATTTCTTCATTGTGTCTTCGAAACCTATTATGTGTTCAGAAGATACATCATGGATGCTTAAACATTTTTATTGAATTCATTTGAAATTAAATGAATCTTTCACAAGATTTATACAGCACCAATCATGTTCAAAAACTATGCTGGGGACCAAGGGATAACACAGGATACTAGATTTGAACTGGATGTAACTCTGGAGGTCATTAAGTCCAACCCCCTCATTTTACAGATGGAGAAACTGAGATCTAAATAGGTTGTGACTTTACCCGAGCCACATTGCTAATAAACATCTGAAGTGAACTTTGAATCCAGCTCTTCCTAACTCCAAGTTTGGTGCTCTAGCACCACCCTACTTCTCCTTTTTCATGTAACTGAAAATCTCGTGAAATGATGCAATATATATAATGAGCTTAATAGAATGTAATGTATGATATTTTAATGAGAGGAAGTTGTAAGCCAAATTCTATATGAAGTCCAAAGGGTAAGGCATTGTTGATGGTTAGGACATCAGCAAATCCTTCATTAATGCAGTGGGATTTTATTCTGTCTTCCATGATATACTAATATTTTGGTAGTAATTTCCCCTTATCATGAGAGTAGGGAAATATCAATTCCAAAAATAAGGAGTTGTAAAAAATACACTAAAGCATAATATATGGCACACTTATTCTAGGCTGGTCATATCATAGGATATGTAGAAAAGATGACTAAGAAAAGATTAAAATATAGGGTAATACCTGATTGGGGAGTAACTTGAATAATATGCTAATGATTTTTTTCAATATGCAATAGGAAATCAATACAGGATTTGCAGTAAAAGAGTGAGGTGATCGAATATGTTCATAAGCAATATTATATTCCTTCATCATGCTAATTTTTGAGAGACAAAAATAATATAACACTCCAAATTATTTTGATAAAGACAGCCTGCAAATTCCTTTATGTTCATCTTTTGCATGTTTTCTCCTGTGTAATTCCCTGTTTGCAATATTGAAGCCTGCTAATGTCCACCAGACACCACTTTATTGCCCTCCAGATTAACTTCAGTTTCAATTCTTCAGACATGTGTTATTTGGCTTGTATCCATAAAATAATTCCATAAGAATACTGATATCAATGTTGTCCCTTGTCTCAGGGAGAAGATCAGGATTATTAATTGGGAGATAAAAATTAAAGGCTTATAATGTTCCCTTTTACCTTTTCATTATAAATGGAAGGATAGGATTTTTTTTCTTGATGTCCAGCAAAACACAAACTGGTTCTGAAAAAACATGTATGGTATTGACCTAATTCAATCATGAGAGTAATCCCATGAATATTTAAGTTTTCAAATGTCCCATCCCCAAATTAATTCCATTCCATGACTTAATATCTATGCTAATTTTAAGTCACATTCTATATTGTGTCTATATCAACAATTGCCAGAAAGGGGCAAGAATATCATATTATTGTAAAATCAGCAATTGTGAATGGAAAATATCCTGTTTTTTTTTATTTAATTCCTCTTTATCTTTTGAATGCTGCCTTTTCCCAGTAACACTTCTGACAAATCAGCTAACAGAATTTTTCATCCACTAAAAAAAGAAAAAAAATAAAAGAAATCTGGATTCACAAGTACTATTATTTTCCTCAAAAATATTTGTATTATTCTAGGTAACATTTCCATTTCAGTTCTGTTCATATTTTGTAATTAATTTGTCTCTACTCTCACAGGTCTATTCCTCATCGACAAAAGTTGGTGATACATAAGTAGGGGCAAATTTTAGTCCTATGTATTTAATGTATTGTCTATATAGTGAACTGTCAAGTTAGAAGAAAATTGAGTTCAGCATAGATTTATGGGTCAAATCACCCTAGTAATAAGACCTTGGAGAACATTAAGCACAGAAATCAGGTTTGGGTTATTTTATAAAACATTGCCTCTATAATACCTTCTAGTAACTCATCTGTTCTCAGAAGATATTCTAAAATCTTTTATTCCCAGATATTTTCATTGAATCATGAAGTTTCTGATTTCATAAAGACAGGGGGCCAAAGAAGGAAGGAGAATTTTAAACCTATATTTGCAATGAATACTCCCAATAGCCTGATTAGTGAAGCATTCAGAACATAAATCTGTGCTAATTCAATGTTCATTTAAGCTTTGTGGGTACCCATTGGTGATTTTATGCCCATAGACATACACAAATGTTTCACCAGGGAGACCAATAATGTAATGGTACATGGGGGTTGAAATATTGTAGCAAGAATTTTAATAGAAAGGACATTTTTGTCCTTTCTTCGATTTTGAAACTTATAGTAAAATAACTTAAGCCTCATACTGTAAAATCTCCATTCCAAAATCAGGGAAAAATTGAGTGTGAGGACAAATAACTAAAACTCAAAAATAGTGAAACAGAAAATATACCTGGTAAAATATTCTTTTGTGATTATTTTGAGTTATTGATGTCATTATTTACAGTGTACTAAAATGTGTCTAGTGGTATTTTCAAATAACCTTGAGTCTTCATTCCATTAAAGACTGAATGTAACCTATTCTACTAAAGTATTGCCTTGATGTCTTGATGGCATTGAGGAGACTCTTGGACTCTGAAGGCTATATATTTGAAGCACAACCACTCATGGGTTTTTTTGTTTTAGTTTTGTTTTGTTTTGTTTTTTCAGAGCAATGAGGGTTAAGTGACTTGCCCAGGGTCACACAACTAGTAACTGTCAAGTGTCTGAGGCCAGATTTTAACTCAGGTCCTCCTGAATCCAGGGTTGGTGCTTTATCCACTGCACCACCTAGCTACCCCCACTCATGGGTTTTAACACACTGTAAAGGTTTCATATATTGATCCAGAAAAGCAATGTAAAGCTATTGAATGAAGGCCAAGCAAATATGGAGAGGCTCCTCATTGCCTGATATTTCTGATTCAAAACTCTCTGCCCTCTAAGATATCTCTACTATGGTGCTGAGTGATATCCCAGAGTGCAGGCAAGACTATGTGACACCTCTCTCTCCATTGGGTTCCAACCACACTCAATAAACTCCAGTGGCTCCCTGTTGCCTCTTGTATGAAACATAAAAACCCTTTGTTTGCCTTTTAAAGTCCTGACCATCTTGGTTCTTTTCTACTTTTCCATTATTCTTACATTTCACATCCTTCTGCATATTGTACAAATTAGCATCCCTGGACTTCTAGATGTTGTTCCAACATAATACACCTCAATTTGTGCCTTAACATTAGATATGTCCCCTTCCTGAAATGCTTTGACACATCTCTCCCTTCTAGCTTACTTTAAGAACTGTCTTTCTTTTTCCAACCTTTAGACTCTCTCGAATAATTCTCATTTATTTATTTTTTTTGCAGGGCAATGGGGGTTAAGTGACTTGCCCAGGGTCACACAGCTAGTAAGTGTCAAGTGTCTGAGGCTGGATTTGAACCCAGGTACTCCTGAATCCAGGGCCGGTGCTTTATCCACTGCACCACCTAGCCACCCTAATTCTCATTTCTTTTCACAGTTTTTTTCTACCTCTTGTCTGATTTATAAAATCCTCTTTGAGCTCTTCCTAGAAGGCCTTTCGGGCTTGGGACCAATTCAACTTTCCCTCTGAAGCTTCACATATAGGCATTGTGATAGTGTTGTCCTCTTCTGAGTTTGTATTTTGGTCTGTCCTGTCACTGTAGTATCTTTCCATGTTTAGGGTTCTTTTATGTTTCTTATTCAAATTTTAGCCTATTTTGTGCCTTTTAATGTTGAGCTCTGCTGCTGTAACACACGTGGGCACCATTGTGAGCTTATATTGCTAAAGGTCAGGGGCCTGATCACTGACTTTCTGTTCTTAGGTCTCAACAACTTGAGACTTGCTCACTGCACTGGAGTGGCCCACATCTTTTGTGTACTAGATACCCCAGCCAGCAGATTGCCTTCTGAATTAGGACTGGGGGCCTCACAATTTATCCATTATGCTGTGACATTTAAAATTGACTATAAGAGCTTTAAACTTCCCCTTTAACTTTTTCCCTTATATATCTCCCAGACCAGTAAGAAAAGAAGCCTCTGAGCTTTAATCAGAGAGGGATTAGCTTTTATTGTTTGGGAATTAATTAGCCAATAAACAGGTGATACTGATTAGGGAAATAGGAAAGTAGAAATACAAATGAATAGTCTTAGATCTAAGCTTAGTCTATATTCTTTTATAAAACTCACTGAATCCCAAAACTGCCTCTCAGGCTGAGAACCAGAGTCAAACGAGTGCCGTCACCGAGAACCAGAGCCGATCACCAGAACGTGCGGTCAAACCCAAGCCAGAGTGTGCGAGCCAAGAGAGAGCAATTCTGTTCTCTACCCAGTTTTTTAAGCTGGCGCCCTGGAAATTTCGCATGCTTGACCACGCTCTCCTGGGCAGCAGAAGGCACACGGCTGTTCATCACAGTCTCCTGCGGTCCTTCAAAAACCGTTTCAGTAGTATGCATTCAACTCTTAAATTTCAGCTAAAACTTCCATTTTTTACCACAATGCCATTCAGAAAAAAGAATAATGTTGTGACATTTTGATATTAGTTTTAGCATGTTTAATATGTGTCTTCTAGTTTATAAACAATTTCTTGTTTGATTTTTTTTAATGATTAGCTAACACATTGTTGCTGGAGATTAATTTGAAACTATGCCCAAAGGTCTATAAAATGTGTATATATTTTGACCTAGAAACACCACTACTAGGTCTATATCCCAAAGAGAACATATAAAAGGGAAATGAACCCACAAGTACAAAACTATTTATAGCTGCTCTTTTTTGTGGTGGCAAAGAATTAGAAATTGAAGGGATAGAAATGGCTCTTCAAGCTGTAGTATATGGATGTAATGGAATACTATTATGATGTAAGAAATTATTAGCAGGTAGATTTCAGAAAAACCTGGATACTTATATGCACTGATGCTGATGTTTAGTGAGCAGAACCAGCAGAACATTGTACATTGTAACAGCACTGTTGTATAATGATCAACTGTGATAGATTTAGCTCTTCTCAGAAATAAAATTATTTAAGAATTTCAGAAGACTGATATTGGAAAATTCTTTCTACATGCAGAAAATATCAGTGAAGCTTACTATTTTCACCTTGTTATTTTTTTATCTTTTTTGTGATTTTCCCCTTTTCTTCTGATTCTTCTTTCACAACATGACTAATGTGGAAATATGTTCAATATGATTGTACTATATCAGATTGCTTGCTGTCTTGGAAAGGAGGGAGGGAAGGGAAGGAGGGAGAAAAATTTGAAACACAAAATCTTACAAAAATGAATATTGAAAAATAACTTTACATGTAATTAGAGAAAATAAAATGAAATTCTATTTTAAAAGTAACCATGTCAAAATCCATATTCTTCAATAAGTTTTTCTACTTACTCCCACTAACTTCTAGTGTCTTTGCTTTGGGATTGCTTCCATTTAGTTATTTATCTTGAATGTATCTTGCACATTGTTCTTTGTGTACTGTCTCCCACATCAGAATATGAGCTCCTTGTAGAGAGAGGCTGTATTTCCAGTCCTTATTGCAATGTTTAGTATATTTTGTTTTCAGTCCCTTTTCAGTCATATACAACTTATCATGAATCCATTTGTAGTTTTCTTGGCAGATACTGGATTGATTTGAAATTCCCTTCTCCCCCTCATTTTACAGATGAGAAACTGAGGCAAACATGGTTAAGTGATTTGCCCAGGGTTACACAGCTACTTCATGTCTGAGGTCAGATTTTAAATCAGGAAGTTATTTTCCTGACTCCATTCCTGACACTATCCACTATGCCACCTAGTGGCCCCTGTTTGTCTTTGAATACCAAACCCCTAACCCTATAATTTGTACATAAATAAGCAGTTAATAAATGTTTTTTTAATTGGAATCTCTTAGCTCGGTAATCTTCTAAGGATAATTTAAAGTCAGACTACAATGGAAATCCAATGTTAATGATGATTTATTTGACCACACTAAATTCCTAATTATGGCTAACATGCATGAAAGTATTTTTTTCTTATCAAGCTTCTTTTCCTATTTCAAATTTGGATGATAGCACAGATAGGAAGTACTTTCATGAGCACACTAATAAGTTAGCCACAGTCATTAATCAGTCTTTTGTTCAATTGTGTATGGAATTATATCTCAAACAGAAATGAAATATCTATGTCACACTCTGAAAAATAGCAAAGGATAAACTGAGGAAGGAGGGATTACATTCGCATTTCCTTGTTTTCTCTGCCTTTAGGAACTGAGGATAAAATTCAGGGAAGACAGAATTACATATCACTAAGTATTTTACCGAACAAATTTTACATCTTCTCAGAAATTTCATAATGCTAAAAAGAAAAAAATCATTTTATTAATATTTAACTCCTGTGAAACATTCTCATCAACGTGCACATGATGGTGTCACAAAATGTAACAATTGAAAATGTATTTTCAGTCTTGAAACATTGTTCTCCTTTAAATCAAAATTGTCTTTTCTTATTGAACTATAGGTAAAATAAGGGAAGGTCCTTAGTCTGAAAAATTAAGTTTTACAAATCATATGTTTATGAATCATGTATGTCTAATGTATGTTATGATTGATAAAGGTATCAATGATCTTAATGAAGACATTTGTAATGGTTCAATTTATTTTAAAGATCAGAAAAGTAATCCAAAATTAACTTTTACTATAACCCTTTGGAACTTCACAAAGTTCTGAGTGTGCATTTTTTTAAGCTTATAAGTTTAGATGAGACTGAAAGGGAGCAGGTGTAATTCATTCATTCTTTCCAGTATTCATTCAACAAGCATTTGTCAAATACCTACTGTGAGCCAATCTCAATACTAATAGAGAAAACAATATTTTATTAACAATACTTTTATTTAACATTTCATATATTTATGTCTTAATTTTTCATGTATTTATACACACGCATATACTAGCAGCTGAATTTGGCATTAGGAAAATCTGGTTCAAAATCACTCCATTACTTATTTTTGTGGTGAAGCAACCCATGTGTGGAGAGAGAGAGAGAGAGAAAGAGAGAGTTATATAGTTATTTATATATAGTTACATATATAGTCATAACACACATATATACATACACGTGCACACATATGTACATGTATATGCATGTGTGTATACATGCATGCATGCATGCATACATACATACATACATGCATGCATATGTGTGTGTGTGTGTGTGTGTGTGTGTGTGTAATTTGTCTCTTGATGACCATGTGCATCATACTGTGTCAAACATACTGGACAGGTTTGCTATTGCTATCTCCAGTGAATTAAGGCAGAGTTAAGTGACTTGCCCAGGGTAGTAGAGTTAGAGAGTATCTGAGGTCAGATTTGAACTCAGGTTTTCTTGAATCCAGACCCAGCACTCTATCCACTAAGCCATGTAGCTGCCTCCAGTGGTAAAAGTAGAACATCATGGTTGCAACAGAATGGTTAAAAAGGAACTGCTGGTTAACAGGAGTATAATACAAAAAATAAATCAGCTATGTCACAGAAAGTGACTACATTGTGTTGTATGTTTATTGGTTCTAAGACTGGAATGGACTGTAATATCTAGTTCAGCTCTCCTGCAATATTGCAGTGGAAGAAAGTGAAGCGCAGAGAGAAGGCAGTGAATTCATAAGATCACTGTGGTAATAAGGACAAAATTGGCTGTTCTTTTCACTACATTATCTGTTTCCACTAAATTCCCCATTTACATTTTAAGATTTCCTTGCTAACATAAAACGTAATTTTTCTTTCTATCATATTATACCTCTGACCAAAGGAGAATTTTCATAAGTGTAGGTGATTCCCTATAAAATATAAAAATGTAAAATTGATCTTTAACATACTCTGAAACTTATAAAGGGATATTGTTACTAATTTTTTTTTATTATGAGAAATAAGGAAGGAAAAGAAGGAAAAAGGAGAGAAAGGGGGAGAAAACATGTATATGTGATGACTCCTGTTGCTACCCTTTTCTTTGGGCGAACATATACCTGAACTGAAAATAAACGTGGCTCTTTTATTAATTCTGTTTTTATTTAATATTTCCTGTATTTATGTCTTAACTTTTCATATATTTATACACACACATACAGTGGTAGCTGAAATTGGCATCAGGAAGATTTGGTTCAAAGTCACTACATGATATTTATTTTTTTTTGTTAGTTTTCATTTGTTTCAGTAGTATCCCCATTTGTGACCACATCGGGCATTTTCTTGGCAAAGATAGTGGAGTGTTTTGTCATCTCCCTCTCTACCTCATTTTACAGACAAAAAAAAAAAGTATGTGGAGCAAACGGTTAAGTTACTTATTCACACAGCTAGTAAGTATCAAAGACTGGATTTGAACTCAGACCTTCCTGACTGTAGGCTAGGCATGTTATCCACTGTGACACATACATGCTGAAAAACACAGTAATATTTAACTATTGTGAGCCGTACTTTCTGCATTTATAAAGTGAGAGGATTGGAATGGATTTCCTCCAAATTTCTATCTAGCTACAAATCTATGACCATATTGATTATATCACTTTCCTTTGTATTTTACTGATTTATACATCTTTCTCCTGGCATAAGATTGGAAAACCAAAAAAATACTATAACACAGGCATCTTTGTACCATCATTACCAAATGAAGTTCCTTACATACAGTGGGTGTTTATTAAATGTTGAATTCAACTAGTGTTGAACTGAATTGATATATTGTTACATAATGGAACAAGAAAAATTATAGCTGGGGCTCTCAAGAAGAGAGGGGATTGGGGCAGCTAGGTGGCACAGTGGATAGAGCACTGGCCCTGGAGTCAGGAGTACCTGAGTTCAAATCTGCCCTCAGACACTTAACACTTACTAGCTGTGTGACCCAGGGCAAGTCACTTAACCCCAATTGCCTCACTTAAAAAAAAAAAAAAAGAAGAGGGGATTGAGAGAATCAGGAAGATAAAAATTAGAGAAGAGATTTATTTCTAAGATGGGTGGGATTTGGCAAATTAGAAGAAGATTCTGGGAAAAAAGAAAAGGAAAAAATGATGTGGAATCAAAAATGAAACAAAATGTGTAATTACTGCAGTGAAGGCAGACTTCTATCTGACAATGTATTTTTCATTTGAGAGGTGATGGAGGAGTGAGGTCTTCACTTATCACCTTCTCTTGTCTACTCCTGTGATTTCAGTAGAGATGAAGGAGAAGCAAATACTCTTATTTATCTTTCCTGAAACTTTAACTTTTCATTTGATAAAAAGAGATAGCAGTAATTCTTCTCAAAGATTACTATGTGGCTACCTGTATTCCACATCAATAGCAAAATAAATCCACATTGCCTAAAAATCATGTAAAAATTATAAAAGACCTTAATGCTCTTGTCAAAATATTTTTCCTTAATGGTGTCCTGCACTAAGGAAAAACAATAGTTTTAGATTGTCTAAAATTAATATCTGAATATAAATTAAGTAGCTTAACAATGAAATCCAATGGAGAATTTGTTGTATTGGATGATTTTTATTGTGTGTTCTTGAGATTCTATTTTCTTGAATTTTATGATGATAAAATAAATTTAATGCATGCCTTTTGTTGTTGCATAACCATAATTTCTGAAAGTGCCCCTATATCCCTTCCAGATTGGATTTTCTTTTTTAATAAAGAGAAGCAATTAAGCAAAAACACCTGCCATATTGACTTTTGTCTGAGCATGTACGGTATTATGTATGCCCTTAAAACAGCCTCTCTCTCTTCAATGGCTAGGAAGGAATGTTTCATTTTTAATTTGGAGTCATTATTGAGTTTTTTTCAGTAACAAAGAATCCAACATTCTTTTTTTCAGTATGTTTAATATATATATTTTATAGCCATGGTATAGATTTTTCTTTTGGTTCTTTTTATTTCACTCTGCAATGGTTCCTCAAAATCCCCCAGTGTTTATCTCCATTCCTAATATTCATCATTACTTCTTGCAATGTACAAACTATACACAAACTCCTGTTTGCTCTAATTTACTATGCAAGGGTTAGTTTTGTGAATACTGTACTAGTCACTAACATGTTCTAATGGAAACTCAAATATGGTCTTGGTATAAAAAAAATCTTCCAAGATGAGGGCTCATTTACATAAAATAGGAAATATGCTTGTTTATTAGACATAAATATTTAAGAATAATCTATTAGTGAAGTCAGTTACCTCAAAGATTTCTGTAGTAGATGCATGGCCTATTCATATCCCTGCTAAACAAAGCAAAAGAAAACAAAACAAATAACTTTTATGCCTCTTTATTGTTTATAGGGCATAATAAAAATCCCACAACTTCCATTTAAAGCCCTTTGCAAAATGACACCAACTAATTTTTTTAAGTGAACATAATCATTTATTTAAAAAAACTAGCTTTATAAAAATAAAGGATTTTATAAGATTTTAATTTATATAATTAAAAACAATTCTATATCTATATAGACATATATGCATACACACATATTGTATATATAATATATATTATATTACAATGTAATATATGTACTATTATATGTATATACAAATAGTATATACTATATGTTGTATGTATACATACATATATGTGTGTGTTGAGTTTAACAAGCTTGTAACACAATTTCATCCCCTTCTGTATACCCCTTTCTTCTTCTGTTCATTTCATAATTTTTTTAAAAAGTTCTTTAAAATTTGTTTATTATTATCTACTAGGCTTCCTTATCTTGTGACTCATGAAATAGAACTTCTTTCCTCTAACAAATATGTATGGTCAATTAAAATAAATCAACATATTAACTATGTATGATACTATCTGTCTAATTCTATTCTATTCATATAGGCAGTCCATCTCTTATTTTCCAAAAAATACTAGTTCTATATTACCATTCATCTTTTGAAATCATGACTGGTCACTGCTTTGATCAAAGTTCTGGATTCTTTCAAAAGTATTTCCTCTTACATTACTATTATGGAACATTATTATGTAAGTCTTTCTGGTTTTGCGTATTTTATTATGTATGAATTCTTACAAACCTTTCAAATTGCTTGAAATCAATCATGTTAATCACTTCTTAGGACACAAAAAAATTCCACTGCAATCACATCCCATAATTTGTTCAGAGATTTCCAAATTTGGGGCAACTGTTGTGTTTCCAGGTCTTAGCTAGAACAACAACAACAACAACAATAACAGCAGATGTTGCTATCGGTATTATTATACATGTGAGTCCTTTTCTTCCATCCTTACTCTTCCTGGGAGTAAATGCCTAATAGAAGGATCACTGGATCAAAGGATTGCAATGTTTGGGTTATAGTACTGCATTTTTCCCCACAACAGTTGAGCAAATAAATAGCTCTACCAATAGTGAACTTGTGTGTCTGTTTTTCCCTAACTTCTTTAAAGGTTACTATTTCCCTTTCTTGTCATATTTTCTAATATGATAGATAAAATTAGAAAACATAGATGTTTTAATAAAATTACCATTACTATGCATTAAGAATGTTTGTTATAATTAATATTTTGCACTTATTCCCTCAAAAATTTCACATTCATAACCTTTAGCAAATGATTTTAATATCTTGGATATTAGACCTTTATTAGATAAATTCACTGTCAAAAATGTTTTGTAAATTGTTTCCCTAGTAATTCTGATTTTACCTGTGTAGAAACTTTTAACTTTATTCAAAATTATTAATTTTATTTCTATATTCATTTTTACCCCCACATAATTATGAAAGATATCTCCTTTCTCTTTCCCCTAGATATTATTTTTTATTATATAACTTTTTATGGCCATGCATTCACTTGAGGTTGTTTTTATGGCATATGTTGTAAAATGGTCACCAAAGTCAGTTAAACCTGGTCTAAAATATGTTAGGTTCATCTGATACCTGCAGAGGTCATGGAAAGCTTGTCAGAGAGTAAAGAGACAATTTGGCAAGTGTCTATATTTTCCTATTGAAATAAAATAATTTCTTCATTTTTACTACTTACATGTCCCTAGTAAATTATAGAACCCACACAAAGTGGGGCTGAGATTATTTTCCAGCTAAAGACAACTTAGAAGTTCAGCAAGAGGGGGGTGCTGTGTTGGAATGGGAGTGAAGTCCAAGCCCATGATCATGCTGACACAGATTCAGCGCCATGAAGGCTGTGCCAGAGAAACTTACCCCCAAGCCTCCAAGTCAGCTGCAGTGCCATCATCTTCTGGAACTATGTTCACGTCTGGTGAGAAGACTGAACAGCAGGCCCAGGGGGAAAACATAGGGTTGTCTGCAGAAGCTGAGAAGGAATTTGGCTTTCCTACCTCAGTGGTAAACCAGGAAGAAATCTTGAGTGGCAGCCTCCCAGGTGGGGGAGGGGTGCAGGCTCCTAGGAGCTAACAAACACTGGCAGCAAAATGTTGTTGCCTTGTTAATTAGCATTTTGGCCTGGGGTTATTTACAGACCAGAGCACAGGCCAGGCAAGTGAAGAACCTGCCCCTCCTTAAATCACGACACTTGGGACCTTCTGAAGCTTGGGAAAGTGTAGCCTGGAAGCAGGGCCCCATGTGAAGAAGGAGTTAAAAGTCAAGTAAAAAAACCAGTAAGATGAGCAAGCAGAGAAAGTTACAAGCCATAGAAAGTTTCTTTAGTGACAAGGAAGATCTAAGTGTACCTTCAGAAGCGGGTAGCAACGTCAGGGCTCCTACATCCAAAGTTTCCAAGAAAAATAAATATGAAATGGTCTTAGGCCATAGAGGTACTCAAAAAGGACTTTGAAGATAAAGTAAAAGAGGTAGAGGAAAAAATAATTTAACAATTAGTGGTAATAATAATGTTAAAGAGGTCTTAACTAGCACTAAAAATTGAAGTTGAGAAGCATACACTGAAGAAGGGGTTTGAGCCACTTTCACCAGTGTTATAAAACTCACAATAGGAATGGAAGTCACTAAATTGTACATAAGGATCCCTTAGGTCTATATATTTAAATGATTTTAAAATATAACATTATCTCTGTTTTATAGTATTTTTATTTATTTTGTTAATAGTTGCCAATTGCATTTTAATCTGGTTTGAGATATACTTGGGAGTGTTATGGGTTACGTAGGGTTGTCTATTTTTGACACAAATCTGGTCCCAGTAACAGCTCTTGCTTCTTTAGGTAAAGACTCCATGTTGTCAAGGGCAGAAAGATGCTATATCAAGAAAACAGTGATCCTATCATACATAACCCCTTAACCCCTAGAACCTTGAGGGGAAGATGAAATCTTGGGAAACAAACTTGCCGGTAAGAGTAAAATTGGGATAAGAATCCCAGAGTCTACGAAAGATGCATGGGATTGTTCTACCCCTAATTTTATTCTCCTTCTTAAATCCCCTTCTTCCTTCTCTATTTCCCTGCATACTTCCTAATTCATTTTTGATAGTTCAGTATTTTATTATTTTCCAATTACATATGAGGATATTTTTCAATATTTGTTTTCATATAGGTTATATATGTACAATTACATTAAACATATTTCTGCATTGGTTATATTGTGAAAGAAGAGTCAGAGCAAAAGGGCAAAATTTCAACAATGAAGGAAAAAAACAGCCCAAAAGTAGAAACAGAATTCTTCAATTTGCATTCATAAACCACAATTATTTTTTCTGGATGTTGAGAACATTTTCTATCATGAAGTTCTTTGAAATTGTTTTGGACCATTGCTTTGCTAGAAAGAGCCAAGTCTATTGCCATTTTTCATCCCACCATGTTTCTGTTACTGTGTACAATGTTCTCCTGGTTCTGCTCCTCTCAGTCAGTATAAGTTCATGTAAGTCCTTCCAGGTGTCTCTGAACTCCTCCTGCTCATCATTATTTTTCACATTGATTTTTTAAAACTTTGTGTTCTAAATTATCTTCCTCCCTCCATCCTCATCCCTCCCTATGAAATCCAGCAATACAATATAAGTCATACATGTGCAGTTATGCAAAACATCTTCTCATTAGTCAGGTTGTGAAAGAAAATAGACAAAATACCTTTATAAAGAGGAGCTAACAAATAAAATTATACTTCAGTCTGTATTCAGATACCATCAGTTTGTTCTCTGTTGATGGTTTGCTTTTTTCATAAGTCTTTCTGATATCATTCTGCTCATTATTTCTTTCACAGTTACTACTGCTAACTTTATTACCCTCCATCTTATTTCCTCCCTTTGATATTTACTCCATTTTCTATCTTCCTTCATCCTATCCCTCCTCAAAAATGTTTTCTTTTTACTGCTCCTTCCCCCAATCTGCCCTTCATCCCTTTGCCTCTACCACCCCCCATCTCCTTCCACTACCACTTCCCTCAGGTCACAATATATTACTATACCCACTGGAGTGGGTATGTAATTCCCTCTTTGAGTCAATTCTGATGAGAGTAAGGTTCACTAGCTGAGCTCCTCTCTCAGCCCAATCAGCAGGTAATCCCATTGCTGTCTTTGGCTGAAAATAGGCTCACTCTGTTCTTATGTGAGTTAGGTTTCTCTGTTTTTGTTTTGTTTTTATGGCATTATTTGCTAGTGAGTGGATGGGTTTATTGGGAGCTTGAGGTAGTCACAGCCTTTCCTCTGCCATCTTGGCTCCAATTTCTCTTCCTAATTCATTTTAATGAATTTGATACCAATTCAGTATGTTCATTCATTCTTATCCCCTCTCAGTGCAAGTAATTTCTGGTTCATGATATAACAGCTCCCTCCACAACTCAGCTTTATATTTACCAATCATATTCTGACTTGTTATATTATGAGAAATAGCAAGTTCCTCCCTGTTCCTATCTATTCCCTAGTGGGGATAGACTTAGGGAATGAACCTGGGAATTTATTGGCATACGCAATTCTATGAGGAAGAAATTCTTTCTATTGATTCAGTTTGACAATTTTTTCTGAAACTTAGAAGTCTTAGAGAGTTGCCTAGGTATGTGAGGCATTATGTAACTAGGCCAGAGGCATATAGACAGTATATGTTAGAGGATAGAATTGAACCCTGGTCTTCCTGGCTTTAAGACGATCCCCCTATCTTATAAACCATTCATGTTGCTTCCCTTACTCTTCCACAGTATATTCATTTTCTTCCTCCTTGTCTCTTTTATTTCTGTTATTATTTCAAACAAAATAGTAAACAATTCTTTACAGGCTTCTGAATTTATATTTTTTTCCTTCCTCTCTTGCTCTTGATAATATTAATGTTCTCAAGAGAATTAGAGAAATTCACACAAAGGTTTTGGAGATAGTGAAAAGATAATCTAATAAGATCAAGATCTACTTCATAATGCCTATCCTGTGAGAGTCACTCTATCACACCCAAAATGAAACAAGAATGTTGGAAAGCATGCTCTTATTTACTATCTTGGAGTCCATATTCTACTCTCTGCTACTACCTGCAGACTCCATGAGATGATCTGGATAACAGTTTAAATGTGTGGGGCGGGGTGTCTTAGAATGGCACCTGCTCACCTTTTACTAAGGAAGAACCCATTTGGTTATAGTATAGCTGACCAAAGACACCTACACTTGACTTAAAAGGGAAGAGGTTGGGGTTTGCATAGCAGGAAAAGAAAACAAAATAAAAGATAGGTATGGTTGTTTGGAGATAAGCTCCATCATTGCCTGTCATGATGAGGGTTGTTGGATGCAACCCATTTTCTCCCCCCTAATTAGTTGATCTCTTAGTTGAATATCAATTGAATTATTAGTTGAACCTATTAGGTTCAGGTCACACATCCCACTTTAAAAAATGTTGCTTTAGAACTTTCATTTTACATTAGAGGTAACATAAACTAATCCCCTGATTTCATGGATAAGGAAACTGAGGTCAGGAGAGATGAAATAATTTGTCCAAACCTGCAAAAATAGTAATAGTAATTGGCAGAACTCAGAAATAAACCAAGTATTCTTGACTCCAAATCCAGTTCTTTCCACTCCATCACAATGTCAAGATATTTCAGGATTAGCCTTAGTCCAGGTCAATTATGGATAAAAGGATTATTTACATCACAACCCCAAACTAACTAAATAGAATACAAGATATATAGCATGTGCATAAAGCAAAAGAATGATAGAAAACAGAAATACCTCCTACAATGTGATTTCTTTTTTTTTTAGTGAGGCAATTGGGGTTAAGTGACTTGCCCAGGGTCACACAGCGAGTAAGTGTTAAGTGTCTGAGGCCGGATTTGAACTCAGGTACTCCCGACTCCAGGGCCGGTGCTCTATCCACTGCGCCATCTAGCTGCCCCTGCAATGTGATTTTTAATTCTAAACTTCAGCACTGGCACAATAAAATTGTACATTTCAATGAATATCAACACGTATGTGCATGTTTGATTCTTTAAAGCAATGTTTCTAATAGCAGCTTCAAACTTCAAAGATTGTATGATTTGAATATCTCCATAAAATTTTAAGATAGACAAACCAGGTTCCTGTCTAGAATGGCAGTCTAAGAGGTAGGGGGGAGGAAATTGAACTCTTATTCTACCTTCTAGCATTATTGTAAAAAATATCATTTAATATTTCAGTGCTGAAGCCAAACCTCTAAGTTAAGTTGTCAAGCCATTGGGACCTGGGAGTTAACTACACTTTTGAAATCACAGATCTGGACTAAATCAAAATAAGATTTTTAAAAGCAACATTTTAAAAGTAGAAGAAGAAGAAATATTTTTATCCAGATTTGAAGCTTCTTTATCATCCCCTTGAGCAGTGTTGTAACTGTGTCATCAGAGACAGACAAAACCTGAAGACAAAAAAGAAAGAAAAAATGAATCAGCACCCTTTTCCTCAAAACTGAAAGTTTATTCTCTCACTGATGTGAGAGAATTATGAAAGAACAAATGGCTGGCAACACTTGTTCCCACAGGACATATATTCTTTTATGAAGTGGAATTGTATTTGATTCCTTTGCTCAACAGTTCAAACACAAATATTTAAGTATTAGTGTGGGAAGGCTTCACTAGGTCCCTGCCTCAAACCCTAGTTTTGCAGTTGCATCCTATCTCTGCTTTACTGATAGTCCTTAAGTTTGAATCCCATCAATCCTAAGCATTTTCTTGCAGCCTCTCAGAGGACATGGGCCATTTATTTCATGTTCTATATATTATTGCCCAAATTTCAAGATTGAGCATTAGTCTTCAGCTCTTGATGGCCAATGAAAAACTTACTGTAGGAGCCTACCTTCTAACAATTTCTAAATCAGTTAAGTGAAAATTGATTCTGGAAAAAATGAAGCCATGAAAATCAGACATAGTTTCTCTTGTCCAAGGAAAATGTCCTGGATATCTGATCAAAAGCAGGAAATATAAGTGGTCTCCTACCACCATCCCTTTACCCCATAATTAGTACTGCAAGCATGCCAAGTGGGAACAGACCCAAGTCTAATTAACTGGGCTGGATGGAGCCTGGCATATCTAGTCATGACTTCTGACACCTGTAGTAGTCAAGTGATTCTGACCCCAAACGAGCATGGAGGAATGGGCCATACAAAATGGTCAATAAGTTCACTGTTGATAACACATAGTGGGAAGTGAGAGATCAGAATTATAATCAGGCAGAGTGATGGGATGCAGTAGGTCTGGGTAGGCAATTAAAATTGGAGTACCTCTAATTAACTAGAAGGGTGAAAAGAAGCCACAGAGAGATAGTGCAATAGGAATAAATCACTGGCCTCTAAAGGAAAAATAAAGACTTTTTATTAGAAATCTTTTACTTAAATTCCTCAGATAGTTTCTTAGGATACCAGCAAAGACACCTAATTAAAAATTCACACATTACTTAGTCATTTTTCAATCACATTGTAGACTGTCCTTGAAAAAGGAACTCTTGATAATGAATATGTTCTACCAATTAAAGTGGCCTAAAATCCAGTTGATTTACAATAACTACACTTGACAATGAAAGCAAAGCCGCCTGATTTGCAACCACATCAATAATTTTAATCATCCTGTGCTTTCTTTGGTGTCCTGTTTCTCGACTTCTGTTGGGTTTAACTTTACTGACAAATATATGGCCTTATCAGAAAAACTTGTTGAAAGTAATTTGTGATTATGTCTAATCTAAGTGAAAAATACCTTGGAAGGAATGAGGGATTTGTCTCCTTTCTTGATGCTCCTCTACTGAAAGAAGCCTTTGTTCCCTCCAGAAAAGGGTAAAAGGACATAGGATTAGGAGAGTGAGTGATCATCAGAAGCAATGACTACTTTCTGAAGCACTGTTTAGTTTTGAAAAGCTTGTATGAATAGACCTAAAAGCCCTGTTATAAGAGAAACAAAAAAAAAAGAAAGAAAAGAAAGAGAAAAAGAAAGACAGGCTCTTTTATCCTCAGTGACCAAATATGCATTTCCTAAAACATCTCTATTAAATTTGATGAGTATTCAGACTACTGAGGACATTTTTATTATCATCATCAAACATAAACACTTTTAAAAGGTAAATGCACTTCATGTCATTCCAGAGGATGAGCAACACTTCAAAGGACTGCAGTTTTAAGGTAGATATTTCCATTTGAATGTGAAATAAATAATGTAAGATGATTCTCTGAATAATGTGTAGAAGGACTGTTAATAACATTTGTAATGACATGCAAAACCTTAGGACATAATCAAAAGAAGAGTACAGGAATTGCATTTCTACAATTCAATTTGACAAACATTTATTAAGCATCTACCACTTGCAAGGCACTGTTCAAGGAAACAAAGATGAAAACAAGCATAGCTCCTGGAATTTAGGGGTTTAAAATCTAAAAGCAATAGCAGGAAGGTGTATTCAACATATATAAAAATATATAAAAAAAAACAGAATGGGAGAGAGGCAAGGCAAAGAGCTAAAGTTCTGAGTATATTAGAAAAAAATGAGGAAGAATAGACACTTTAACCTGGGGACAAGGGACTGAGACTGGGTGAGGCTCAGGGAAAAGTTTTATAGAAGATGTGGAACCTGAGATGGATTTGAAAGACAAGAGTTTCGAGACATGCTTCATTCGTTTGTAAGTAGCAAGTTCCCAGGACTCCATTTATGTTAGCTTTGATTGTGTGGAAGGACCAAAGACTGGACATGTAATCTTTTCACAGCCTCCCTCCAACCCCAGTCCTCCACATTTATTTCAGTGATTGTAAATCACCATTATCTTTGCTCCTGTGAAGGACATGGCAGTAAAGTGTCCCATCTTTATATTCAGAACCTCCATGATTCTTAATTAGAGATGCCTAGTTTGAAGTTTCTTTACTTGACCAATGCTTCTTGTTCCTTCATAGATACCCATCAATTAGTTCTTACTTTAATAGTCTGGGGTCTTTATCTTCCTCTTCCTTGTTTTTTCCATTTTACTGTTTAGAACACCCTCTTCTATTGTTAATAGACTGTCCTTCAAAATTGACCTATGCTATATTTCCCCAGGCCCAAATTACTTTTTCTATTACCATATATGTGTAATAATTTTTTATTTCCAATAGAATGTGAACTCCTTGAATGAAAGGACTATTCCATTTTATTTTTGTATCCTCAGTGCCTATCATAGTGCACAGTACATAGTAGCCATTTAAGTATTATTTGAATAGAAATGATATGAACAACAAAAGAAAAGGAAGGAATATAGTCCAGTCATTGTGAATGAACTACAAATATACATAAGTGTGGCAATGGGAAGTATTTGTTCATAGTACCGCTATCTAGGGATCCAGTTTGGTTGAAACATAGAATACTTTAAGGAAAGTATTATGAAATGTCTAGAAAGGAACATTTTTTCCTATTGTTATTCTTATGATTAAATTCATATAATAATATAAATTAGTTACTATTACATAAGTAGAATGCAAAATACCTACAATTTCACCAACATGAGAACTCTCTCAACTAATGTCAACCAACAATCCACTTATGACTTAGGAGATAAACCATTCGGCACTGCATTTCAAAGAGGTTAAATGGCTTTCCCTGGGTCACTCAATTAAGCAAGTATCAGAGAGGGGATTTAAACCCAGGTTTTTAATACTTTAATCCCAGTATTCTGTCCACTATACAAATTTTCAAAAAGAAATGAAACAGAAACAAAATAAACAATGAAGTATATTACCATCAATTTTAAACTGTTACTATTTCTTTTATTCTCTTTGAGGAATAGGATTTTCTGAGATATATAAAAGTTTTATTTTTATAGAAGTACCTTTCACTCGCCCAGTACTGCCCCATTATTTGGTACATGAATCTTCAAGATGTGACTCAATTCAGGGTCATAATTTCAGTAAATGTTGTTTGAGCCATGAGGTTTGAAAATATGACCACAAATCTATAAAAGGAAACATAAAAAAAAACATGGAATTAAATTCATTTACAGAGAAAGAAGTCAAGATGGAGCACTGTGAAAATTTAATTAACAAATCAATTACACATTGAAGAGCTTCAAAGTGATAGAAAAACCTTGTGAAGAACTAAAGAAAATGTGTAGATGTCAAATATGTGAAGAGGGCACTTCAAAGAAGTTTATATCAATAACCCATATTTATACTGAAAAGGATTATTCATCAAAGAACCAAGGGAAATTCTGTATGTCTTCTAAAATCAGAAGGAAAGCATAATGGATAAGGTTTCATCTGTTTACATTCAAAGGGTGTTGGGATCAAAAAGTTGTCCCACAATGTTCACCTAGACAGAAAAGTCACAGGTAGAGGGTAAGAAGATATTTGCTATTTTTATAACACCCTATATAAAATCATAATGATAAAATTCATTTAAATAAATTATTATATACAGAGGGAGATAACAAGGGCCTAATTATTTGACAATGTATGTGTTCTTGGTGGTTTATTCTGTGCTTAGGTTTCTTTGAATTATATAATGGTCAATGTATGTAAGACTCATGGATCAATTGCCATTTGTTCTGCCTCCTGGGTTTAAATGAAGTATGACTTTGTGCTTTTCCCAAAAACCTTATAGCTTTCTGTTGGAATTCAGTCCTTCTCTCATTTCCATTGATTCACAGGACCAGCTAAAGGAATGGCTTATTCTCCTTTTTCTCCTCAACTCCATTTTATCTGCCAAATTGATTAAATGAATGAATGCTTGAATAAACATCAATCTCATGTGGCAGACAATGTGATAGGTATACAGGGATACAAATACAAAAGTGAGACAGTACCTTCTTCCAAAATCTTATATTCTAATAATAAAAGAGTGCAATACATACAGTAGTGGTAGAAACGCAGCTAACCACTCTTCATGTTGCACAGCTCTAGTGTTAGCAGCTTGAGTGTCAGAAGCTCAAGTGTTGACAGCCCTTGTGTTGCTAGCAGGTCACTTTTCAAAAATCCCAAGCAGGGAGCAGTTGGTGAACGAAGGCTTTCTTCATTTTCGTGAAGATGCGCACTCTTCTGAATGTGCCGGAGAGTGCACTGAAGTGAGGTCCCTCACCTCTATTTATACCCCTCAAGGGGTCCCCTCCAACCAATCACATTAAGGCCTTTGATATACCTCATTTACATTTCAGTTATTACAGTTGCTATTTATACAGAATAACAGTAACAGCCTAAGAACCCGTCAGATGATACCAGTTAACCAATCAGATTTTACAAACTATGATACCAGACCTTAACCTGTTCTGGGTAAGAGTGTCAGCTCCCCCTCAGAACAATGCTGTGTTAACATACATAACTCTTCAAGAAAGAAAACCTGTCTGGTCTTTGACCAATCAGATTGCTCTGTTTATCAACCAATCAGATTGCAGACTTAGGCCCCAACCCTTTGCTGGAGTAAGGATGTCCCTATTCTCCACTAAACAGTGTTTGGGTAAACATAACATTTCAAAACAAAACTCAAGTCAGGGCTTGAGCTCTGAGTCATGTGGGGATCACCTTGGGTGCCTCAAGGTGAACTCCCAGCCCAGCCCAACTCCCACAAAACCCAGGACTTTCTTCAGGTCCTGCTCAGGCTTAAGGCCCAGGAGCCTCAGCTCAAAGCCTCATGTACTGAGCAGCCCCCTGCTGGGAGGTTTGTGGAGGGGGTGGGGCAGGCATAAAGCAGTTGGCCTGAAACCAGACTCACTCTGCTTTTAGGGCTCTGAGAAGAGTCCAAATATAGTCTTTTCTCTCAGTAGTGTGATTGCTAGAAAGAGCTTTGAACTGGGTATTTCAGGTATTGTGACTGTGGCTACTGAGCAGTCATTTATTATGTTCTTTCTAGTAGCAATGATAGTGTTGATATATTTATTGGTTCAAGAGCCAAGAGAGAGATAAAAAATGGTGAGGGATATTTCAGCGGGAAGATGGTAGATGATTTGAGGGAGACAAATAAGTGGCTCAGGGAATAGAGTGCTGGGTCTGGAATCAGAAACAGCTGAATTAAAATCAGACCTCAGAAACTTATTAGCTGTGTGATCTTGGGCAAGTCACTTAACCCGGTTTGCCTCATTTTCCGAATCTGTATAATGAGTTGGAGAAGGAAATAGCAAACCACTACAGTATCTTTGCCAAGAAAATCCCAAATGGAGTCACAAAAAGTCAGACATGACATAAAAGCAACTAAATAACAACAAATAGTAAATGGCAAAGTACCCAGGTTGTCCCTGGTTTCCTGAGAGGAAAATATGAAGCATGGTCTAGGACTTACTAGATTTAGTAAATTAGGTGAATTTTTACTTATTCACGCACTAATTGGGTCAGCTCAGCTCTAATGTGGATATTCAGAGATAAGTAGTTTAAATCTTCCAGGATATATTATTGAACAAGTTCAAAGAGGTAGAAATTAGCAAAGTTTGGATTTGAACCCAGTTCTTCTGACTCTAGATGAAGCATTCTTTCTATTTTAGCATGCTATTCTTAAGTTCTACAATTAATATGCAGTATCATAATCCTATATCTATGGTATAATGAAACTTTTGCTCCCTTGGAACCTAAAGTAATTAGAAATAAATCACTTTTTTAAGTTGGGAGAAAAACTGACCTTTGGAAGTAAATTGTAGGTTTCCTTTGAATACAGTGGAAACGTGTTGCCCTGGGGTGTCCTATAGCCATTATTATTCACTGTTTGGCTTCATGTAGCCAAGGAATCACTACAAACACCAATCCCTATTCTCTCAGGAGCCCCTTGAAAAGAAATGATCACCATAAGTGAAAAGCTGCCGGCATGTGATGAAACACCACTGTTAAATTATGGAGAACAAATTAGAAAATACAATTACAGATGTTTCCATTGTTTCATCCAAATGTTTCTCTATGTGGTCTTCTTGATAGCACCCTAAAGCAAAAACTTAATAAGTTACATGTCATTTCCTTTAAGTGACCAAAGATTCTCTGGGGTCCTGTATATTCTTTAAGTTAAAAGAAATGTTACTTTCTTCTGGCCAGAAAAAAAAATGTACCACACAACTAGCAGAGCTCTTTGATCATAAAAATATATAGCCTTCCAGAGTACATTTTTTTCATTTTCAAATATACAGCTTTTTACTTTTCTTTTTAGGGAGGTAATTAGTACAAAAAGAGACAGTACAAGGTATTGAATAGAGAGACAGTTGGACATCAAGTCAGAAAGAGTATAGTTCAAGTCCTGCCTCTGATAAATACTGACTGTTTGACCTTGGTCAAATTACTGAATCTGTCAACATGCCAGGAAACACTTTATGTACCTAGAATATTTTATGTGTTTAACATAACTTTATCTTTCTCTCTGTCTCACATCTATCTCTATATTTATCGTCTATCTATCTATCTATCTATCTATCTATCTATCTATCTATCAGCTCCCTACCTACCTATATATCTCTGTTCAATTTGCATCCCTAAATATATATTAAAATAGCTAAGTATATCCTAGCAAGTAAGCATAGAAGTTTACCCAAGGATTCATGAAAACTGATAGTTGTTGATGTAGAAACCTCCTTATATGCCTGGTTTTCTTGTAGTTCTTTTCATATTGTAAGAAAATTACAATTAAAATATAATTAACCTTGAAAAAACTAATGGAATAATCAAATTGAATGTGAAGGTGAAAAGGAATTGTATTATTTACTAAAGGTACTTCTAAAGAGAGGAGATCACAAATTCATTCAACTATTAAAGTATAATCAGAGTTGATTATTTCTGAAGATTTTCAGTTATGCAGTTTCAGCTTGATGAATGATCACACTGTAAGAAAATAATGGGCTTTGCCAACGCCCAAAGGCCCCAGATTGAGGGGATTGATTTGGATAGATTGGATTGCCTATTGCCTGCCTGGCCCTGAGGAGGGTGTATTCTCAGAGACTGTGAACTCTGACCTAAACACTGGAACACCCTCAAGTCCAGTGAACCAATAGATTTGGGTGCTGCTAGCCAATTAGATTGAAGTAATGTGGAAGGACCACCTCTCCTCTGACCTGCAGGAAACTTCCACTCAGACATGCTCACACTCTCTCTCTTTTGCCTGGAATTTGGAGGAGGTGTCTACACTGAGCTTTCGCTCCTTTCTTAAATTTCTAAACCCATGCTAACTCCAAGACCAGTACTCTATCCCCTCTACCAAGTTGCCTTTCATCACTCTATTAGATGCATTTTTAGGATGCTAGAAAGCTGAAGAGAGATTCTCATTTTTGTATGTGAAGGGAGCACACTGATGAACTCTCAAATCCTTAAAGAAGCGAAGGACTGAGAGGCAGGTGGCATTGCAGGATGTTTCTAAGATCTGGCCATTTTTAGCAAATGTCTTTGTGTTGTGACGTTTAAAATTTAATGTATGGTCGCCTTATTCCTGACCCAAGTGTAGGGAAAGCTAGCTAGGGTTTACTTATAAATTAGCAGCTTTAGCACCAGTTTTGGGGCCTTAAGCATTTATTAGTGAAAAGGAGAACACCTGGGTCACAAAGTTAAGAAAAGACCTATCTAGCCTAGCATTCCAGTGTTGCCTGATTCTTCTTCAATTTTTCTACCACCAGCCTGTTCAAGAGATGTACTGAGCATGGAAGCTTCCTCTGTATCTAATAGAGTGATGAAAGGCAGCTTGGTAGAGGGGATAGAGTACTGGTCTTGGAGTTAGGAAGACATGTTTGGATTCTGCCTAAGACACAATAAGCTTGTCACCCTGGACAAGTTACCTGATTGTTCTCAACCTCCATTTCCTCATCTGTAAAATGTGGATAATAATAATGCCACATAACTCATAGAGTTATTGTAAAGACCGGATTAAAGTAATGCATATCAAATGCTTTCCAAACTTTAAAGCAATAATTAAATTAAGATGTGATGATGATAATGATCCTCAGACAATAGTCATAGACTTCATCACTACTGGGCCCATACTGGCAGCCTTTCTAGTTTGCTAAGACCTGCTAGGGTTTTCTCTCTGCTGGTGTAAAGTGTTGTAAACCAAGAATTTTCCTACAACTTGGGATTGATTTTTAATACCCCCCCCAAATGATTTTATTTACCAAACTATTAAAAAAATCTCCATAAATGAGGCAGGCCTTAGGATTAGATATCTTATATCTCTTAAATTTGTGAATAAGGACCTATTTCATCTTTTTAAATCCATTAATTAAAGAGGCAGGAGGGGGAAGATTACCATAGTACTTTGTCAATCTGTAGATTATATCTCCTGCCCAAGGAGAGGCATCCAATGACAGCTTCCACCAATTCTTAGGGACCATGAAAGTACAATAATATTCTGACAGGGTGCTGTGCTTGAAGTCAGAAAGACTTGGGCTTGAAATCCTGCCTCTGAGAATAGCTTTGTGTCCCTGGGCAAGCCAACACACTCTCCTGAGCTATGGTTTTCTCCTATGTAAAATAAACATAATGTTATAAACCTCATGTAGCTGCTGTGAGGCTAAACAATGATAATATATGCCAAGTATTATTTGTATCTCAGTTATTATTATTTAGTTTAACCCCCTCATTTTATAGTTACAGAAACTGAGACCCAAAGAAAGTATATGACTAACCCAATATCACATGGGTTGGTATAATAATGGCTTTTGAATGTAGTTGTTCTCACTCCATATAGAGTTGTTTGTGTTTTGTTTTGTTTTTTCTTGCTGACTTAAAGCATCAATGAGTCAATGAGAACAACATAGAAAAGTAGAGTGAATAGTCTGTTAGGTACTACTAACTGTATTGCTTTATTAAGCGCAATAAATCCCATTCCAGTCAATTGGAGACAGGTATTATGCAAGGGTTAGTTTCTTAATATTATTTTTTTTCAATTGCTTTGAAAATTCGAGTTCAAGTTGGTGGTAAGAAAACAGCAGTACTTTTGAATGAGGTAAATTTAAATGTTATTATAGACTCCCTAAAATTGGCCAATGTCACCAACAGTTTTGAAAAGTTCTATAAATCTTCCTGGGGCACCTGGGTAGTACAGTGGACATAGCACTGGGCTAGAAATTAGGTAGATTCATCTACATGTGTTTGATTTAGGCCTCAGACACTGACTAGCTGTTTGATTGAACAAATAATTCTGTTTACCTGAATTCCTCATCTGTAAAATGATCAGTAAAAGGAAATGTCAAACTACTCCAGTATCTTTGCAAAAAAAACCCCAAAAACAAAAAACCAAATGAGATTAAAATGAGTTGGACACAACTGAAACAAATCAGCAACAATAAAACCATTACATTGAAAGCATTCTCTTTTAGAACAAGCCAGGAAATTTCTCCAAGCAGATGAACTAAAAGATTGTAATGAGAACACAGGAATGGTGAATATTGAAAAATTACGAATTTTAGTGTATCAATCATCATGGCAGGTATGTGATGGTTTAATTTTAAAAACACTTATTAAGCACCCACTATGAAATAGAGTCACAAATATCATAATTCTAAATTATTTTTGCTAAAATATCTTGAAACAAGTGAATAAAAATCTGGCAAATAATGAGAGGACTATATGAGTATTTTCTTTGTTTAGGTTACTGAATATAGTTCAAACTAGGTGAGTGAGCACATTACTTCCAAACTTTCCAAAATTTAGGTAGAATTGTCATTTTGATTATATTGGCTCAGGTTCCTCTTAAACAGTGTTTCTCCAATTATTTAGATCTCACTTTATTTGTATGCAAAGTGTTTTATAATTGTATTCATTCAGTTCTTGTGTTTGTCTTGGTACAAGACAGTTATCTACAGTTATTTTAAATGAAATTTCTCTCTTTTCATCATGGAATTTGTTGGTATTATATAGAAATGCTGATGATTTATGTGGGTTTATTTTATATCCTGAAATTTGCTAAAGCTGTTAATTATTTCCATGTTCTTTTTTTTAAAATAGGTTCTCTAGTATTCTCCAAGTAAACCAACATATCTGAAAAAGAGTGGTAGTTTTTTTTCTTCTTTTTCTATTATTCCTTGATTTTTTGTCATATTGATATTGTTAGCATTACTAGTATAATATTGAATAATAGTGGTGATATTAAACATCCTTACTTCACTCCTGATATAACTGGGAAGATTTCAAATTTATCTGTAATATATTATGCTTGCTTTTGGTTTTAGAGAGATAGTATTTATTATTCTAAGAAAGGTTCTATGTATTCCCATTCTCTCTCTATTTTTTTTAATAGAAATGGGTGTTGTAGTTTGTTAAGGTCTTTATTTTCATATACTGAGATAATCATATGTTTTTTTTTAATAATGTGGTTAATTGTGCTGATACTATTTCCTAATTGTGGACCAGCTCTGCATCCCTTGTTAACTACAATTGGTCATAATGTATGGTCTATATAGTATATTGTTGGAACCTCCTGGTTAGTATTCTCTTTAAATTATTTTTTCATTGATATTCAGTAAGAAAAGTGGTATATAGTCTTCTTTGTGTGTTCTCTCTGGTTTAGGTATCAAAATTATATCTGTAAGTGGTACTTAGGTTGCCCAGTGTATAGACCACCAGTCATGGAGTCAGGAGAACCTGAGTTCAAATTCAGCCTTGTACACTTGACACTCACTTACTTTGTGACCCTGGGCAAATCACTTTATTCCATTTGCCTTGAAGACAACAAGAATAACAACATAATAAAAATCCATTTTGTATCATAAAAAGAATTTGGCAAGACTCACCTGTTTTTTTCTAATGCTTTATGTAATATTGGTATTGATTATTTGCTAGAATTCCCTTGTAAATCCATCTGGTCCTAGGAATTTTTTCCTAAGGGAGGTCAATGATGGCTTATTCAATTTATTTTTCTAAGAAAGAGGAATTTAAGAATTCTATTTTCTTCTGTAATCAAGGCAAATTATATTTTTTTAATTCATCTATTTCCCTTAGAATGTCAGTTTTAGTGGCATATAATTGGTTACAGTAACTCCTTATACTTGCTTTAACTCCATCCTTATTCGTGGTTCATTCACCCTTTTTATTTTTTACAGTGGTAATTTTCTATTTAATTTTTTTCCAGTTAAATCAACCAATGATTTATCTGTTTTATTTTTAATAACACCAGCTCCTAGTTTTATTTATTATTTAATTTTCTTAAAAATTTACTTGCAGTTTTATTAATCTCTCTATTGGCTTTCAGGATTTTCATTTTGGTATTTAATTGGGGATTTTTAATTTGTTCTTTTTCTAGTTTTGTTTTGGTTTTTTTAGTTGCATGTCCGAATCAATGATCTGCTGTTTTTCTCCTATGTTGATTAAATTTTCTTGCAAGTACTTCTTTGACTGCATACTGAAAATTCTGGAATGCTGTCTTATAATTGTCATTCTTTTGAAAGAAATTATTGATTTATAATTTTTTCTTTGACCAAACACTCTTTAGGATTAGATTGTTTAGTTTACATTCAATTTTTAATCTGTTTCTATGACCCTTTGTTGAATACAATTTTTATTTCATTAAGGCCTGATTCTCGGCATTTGGTTGTGAGTTGTTTTTTGTTTTGTTTTGTTTTGTTTTTGTTTTTGCAGGTCAATGAAGGTTAAGTGACTTGTCCAGGGTCACACAGCTAGTAAGTGTCAAGTGTCTGAGGCGGGATTTGAACTCGTCTTTCAGAATCCAGGGCTGCTGCTCTATCCACTGTGCCACCTAGCTGCCCCAGTTGTGAGTTTAATAAAGCCTAAAACATGGTCAATTTTTGTGAAAATGTCAGGTACATCTGAGAAATAAGAAAGTTTACTTCTTTCTTATCCCATTTAGTCTATTTCAGAAGTCTATCACATCTACTTTTTTTCTCGATTATACTAATTTCCTTGACTTCTGATTTATTTTATGATCAGATTTTTCTAACTGTGAAATGGGAAAATGGAGGTATTGATCTAGTATATTTTATTATTTCCTCCTGTAATTAATTTTGCTTTTCCTTTAATAATTTGAATGTTATACCATTTGGTGCATATATACTTAGAACTGATATTGTTTGGCTGTCTATGGTGCTTTTTAGCAAGATATAGTTTCCATGATTAACTCTTTATTCATGCCTGTTTTTGCTTTTGAATTTTCTGAAATCAAGATTACTGCACTTATCTTTTATACTTCAGCTGATGTACAACAGAATCTGCTGTACCCACTTATTATATATATATATATATATATAATTTGTTTCTCTGAGCTTATTCTTTATTTATGTATTCATTTATTTGTTTATTTATCTATTTATTTAATTAGTTGTTTGTTCATTTATTTGTTTGTTTGTTTATTTTTACAGGGCAATGAGGGTTAAGTGATTTGCCCTGGGTCACACAGCTAGTACATGTCAAGAGTCTGAGGCTAGATTTAAAATCAGGTCTTTCTGAATCCAGGGCCGGTGCTTTATTGCACTGTGCCATTGAGCTGCCCCATCTAGCCCCTTAATATAATTTTGCGTTTCTATATGTTCTAAGTACAATTCTTGTAAATAATTGCAAGGCCCCAAATTTTATATACGGAGTGTAATTTGGGTGACTCGCCTTAATATTGGGGTGCCAGAAATATGAGGGACCCTTTTAGGTTTAACCACCCCTCTGAACTGCCCTTTTTAGATATTTCTCCCAGGCCAATAAGAAAGGTGCCTCTAAGCTTTAGTTTACAAAAGGATCAGATTTTATTACATGGGAATTAATTAAACAACAAAGGTGAAACTAATAAAAATCAAAGATAAGGAAATAGGAAAATAGAAATACAGAGAAATGATCTTAACTCTAAAGTTAGCTTATTAGGGTTTTCCATAATTAAACTCACCAAACACCTGAACAGCCCGCCAGTCTAAGGTTGCTCGTGTACCACCCAGACCAGTCACCACACCAAGACAGAACACAAACATGTGCTGCCATCTCAAGGCCCAGAAGGAAAAGGGCAGAGTTCTGGAAAATGCCTAGCATTCAGGAAGCAGCCTGTTTCTCTTCAGCGAGCATTCGATCTCTCCTTCACCAAAAGGGGAGGTCCTTCAAAAGTTGCCTTTCTGAGTTCAGTAGCGTAAGTAACCTCTGGTTGGGCAAGGAGTGGGCCCTCCCAGATGAGTTAGCTAAAAACAGTAAGATTAATCTTTACCACAAATAATTTTTACCACATAAAATACTTTCAGATTCTGGCTTCTAATCCATTCTGCAATTCACTTCCATTTTATTTGTGAATTCACCCTATTTACATTCACTGTTAATATTACTAACTGCATTTATGTCCATCCTATATGTTTCTGTCTATGCTTTCTTTCTTTTCATCTTGTCCCTACAGTAGACCAGCGCCTTCTCTTATACCTATTGAATACATACATAGATAGATAGACAGATGATAGATATTCCCTCTCTGAAGCAATTTAGATGGAGTGAGGTTCAAGCATTGCCCCCACATACAACCATTTTTCCCCTTCATTGCAAAAGCTCTTCATTAAACACCTCTTTTATGAGAGATAATTTTCCCCATTCTTACTTCCCCTTCCCCCTTCTCTCATGCCATCACTCTTTCTTGCCAACATGTTTGTTTTTTTAAACATCATCCTATTATAATTGACTTACTCCTTTGGCCTCGTTCTATATAGAAACTTTTTAACTACCCTAATAATAATAAAGTTCTAAGATGTTACATGTATCCTTTAGAAAGGTACATTTATTATGCAGTCATTTTGAGTCATGTCTGAGTCTTCATGAATCTATTTGTGATTTTGTGGCAAAGATAATGGAGTGGGTTGTCATTTCTTTCTCCAGGTTAATTTATAATTAAGGAAATAGAGACAAAAATGTCGACTTAACCAATGTCAAATGGAGAGTATCTGAAGCCATATTTGAACTTAGGAAAGTGAGTCTTCCTGACTCCATACCTTGTATTTTATTCACTGTACAACCTAATTGCCCAGAAAGGTAAAAAAAAAATAAAGTTTAGGGGCAGCTAGGTGGCACAGCAGATAGAGCACCGGCCCTGGAGTCAGGAGTACCTGAGTTCAAATCTGGCCTCAGACATTTAACACTTATTAGCAGTGTGACCCTGGGCAAGTCACTTAACCCCAATTGCCTCACTGAAAAAAAAAAAAGTTTAATCTTATTGAATTCCTTATGACTTCTCTTTAATTCATGTTGTTTAATATTTCTCTTGAGTCTTATATTTGAATATCAAATTATTTGCTCAGCTCTGTTATTGTTTTGTTTTATTTTATTTTTACCTTTTTCTTGGGTTGGGGGCTAAAAAATTTCATTTTTTCCAATTACAGGTAGCATCAATTTTTTTTTGAGTTCTCCTTCCTGCCTCTGCTTCCTTCCTCCTCATTGAGAAGGCTATTTATTTCATGTAGATTATACTTGGTCAGTCATACAAATATATATTTTCATTGGAACACTAATGCATTGTTGATGGAGTTGTGAACTGATCCAATCAGTCTGGAGAGCAATTTGGAACTATGCCTAAAGGGCTATGGGACTTTTCATACCCTTTAACTCAGTAATAACACTACTAAGTCTATATCCCAAAGAGATCACAGAAGACATATACAAAAAAAAATATTTATAGCAGCTCTCTTTGTGGTGACAAGGAACTGGAAATTGAGGGAATGCCCATCAACTGGGGAATGGCTAAACAAGTTGTGGTATATGAAAGTAATGGAATACCATTGTGCTGTAAGAAATGAGGGGCAGGAACATTTCAGAGAAACCTGGAAGGACTTACCTGAACTGATGCTGAGTGAGAGGAACAGAACCAGGAAAATATTGTACAGAGTAACAGCAACATTATGTGATGATCAATTGTGATAGACTTGGCTCTTCTCAGCAGTGCAATGATCAAAAACAGTTTCAGAGAACTCATGATGAAAAATGTTCTCCACATCCAGAAAAAAGAACTGTGGACTCTGAATGCAGATTGAACCATATTGTTTATATTTTTGGACTGTTTTCCCCCTTCTTTTTCGAGGATTTTCCCTAGTGCTCTGATTCTTCTTTCACAATATGACTAATGCAGAATTATGATTAATGTGATTGTACATGTATATCCTATATCAGATTGCTTTCTGTCTTGGGGCGGGGAGAAGGGAAGGGAGGGTGGGAGAAAAATTTGGAACTAGAAAGCCTATGAAAACAAATGTAACATGTAACTGGAAAATTATAAAATACTGTTATAAAAAATAAAAACAAAAAAACCACAAATATATATTTCCATATAAGCCATGTTGTGAAAGAAAACACAGACAAAAAAAGAAAAAGAAAAATTAAGCAAGTTTTGTAAGTGTGTTTCAATATGCATTCAGACTATTATTTTTCCCTTGCTGGAGATGTATAGCATTTTTTTTTTCTTTATAAGTCCTAAGGAAGTGTCTTAGATCATTATGTTGCCAAGAATAGCTAAGTCATTCACAGTTAATAATTGTAAAATATTACTGTTACTGTGTACAAGGTTGTCTTGGTTCTGCTCATTTCACATTGCATCAGTTCACATAAGTCTTTTGAGGATTGTTTGTATTTTTTTAAAGCATCCTGGTCATCTTTTCTTATAGTACAATAATAGTATTCTATCAAAATAATATACCAAAACTTGTTCAGTCATTCCCCAATTGATAGGCATTCCCTAATTTTTTGTACATATAGGTGCTTTTTTCCTTCTTTTTTGTCTTTGTGACAAAGACCTAGTAATGGTATTCCTGAGACAAAGTGTATGCAAGGTTTTATAGCCTTTTAGGCATATTTCCAAATTGCTCTCCCAAATTTCTAAATTAGTTCACAATTCCAGCTACAGTGTCTCAATTTTCTTACATCCCCTTCAGCATTTGTCATTTTCTGTTTTCTCTCTTATTAACTAATCTGATAGGTCTGGGATAGAACCTCTTAATTTAATACATTTGACTTAGTTCTTTATATGTTTGAGAAATAAGGCCTTTATCAGACAAACCTGCCTTAAAATGTTATTCATATTTATTATTACTAACTGTATTTTCCCTTATCCTATTTCTTCCCCATATCATTTATTTTATTCTTTCACCCTGTCACTCTTCAAAAGTGTTTTGCTTCTGCCTATCTCCTCCCTTAATGTAACCTCCCTTCTAACAACCCCCCATCATTATCCCATTCCCTTCATACTTTTCTGTAGGTTGATACATTTCTATACTCAATTGAGTGTGTATATTATGCCCTCTGTGATAAGTAAAACTATATGTGGTGGCCCTATTACTGTCCCTAGTGTATGGAAAGTTAGGTGGGGTTTTTAATATATTTGTTACTTAGAAATTAGATGCTACAGTACCAGTTTGGGGCATTAAGCATTTATTAAAGTATATTAGATATTAGTAAAGAGAGAACACATGGACTTCAGAAAGTTCAGAAGCCCTACATACCTAGAACCAAGTACGCACCTACTATCTCTGAGTCTCAGGCCAAAAAAAGAAAATTCCTCTGTCTGTTAGAGTGGAAGCAACCTGCAGGTCCAGAAGAGAGATGGTCCCTATACACCACTCCAAGCTAATTGTCCAGCATCACCCCAGTCCATTGGTTCACTGAGGGTGGGCCATAAGTAGAACGTGCTGAGGTCAGAGATCAAATCCTCTGGCAGGAGCAATGCTTTCAGATAGGTGTGGTTTTGAGTGAGGGAACTTCCTGACTTTGGACTGACCTTAAGAAAGGTCAGGCCTGACCCTATTATTAACAATTTTCTCACACCTCTTAACCCAATTCTGAAAAGAGTAAGGTTCACTCACTCCCTCTCACTTCCCCCATGATATCCTCCACTGAATAAACTTTGTCTTTCTGGAGTAGTACCTCAAAGTTGTTTTAATTTGCATCAATATTGTACTCAGTAGTGATTTAGAGCATGTTTCATATGACTATATATAATTTTGATTACTTAATCTGAAAACTACCCATCCATATATTTGACCATTTATCAAATGAACAATTGGTTACTTTTTTCTTATAAATTTGACTTAGTTCTCTCTATATTTGAGAAATTAGGTTTTTAATAGATAGATTTGCTGTATTTTTTCACAGTTAAGATTACTGTGGATTTCCCTCCATTCTATTTCCCCCCATTTATCCTAATCTCTCTCACTTTATCCTGTCCATTCTCAAATGTATTTTGCATAAGATTCCCAACTCCTCCAACCTTCATCTTCTATCAGCATGGCCTACCCCCTTCTATTATGCACTTCACCTCCTACTTTTCTATAGGGTAAGATAGATTTCTATATGCAACTGAGCATGTATGTTATTCTCTATTTGAGCCAATTCCAATGAAAATAACATTCAATTATTCCCCTCTACTTACCCACCTTCTCCCCACTTTCCCCTCCACTGTAAAAGCCCTTTTATACCTCTTTTATTTCAGATAAATTTGCCCCATTCTGCCTCTTCATTTTTCATTATCCCAGTGCATTCCTCTTTCTCACCTCTTAACTCGATCTTTATGGATATTATCCCGTCATAATCAACTCACACCCATGTCCTCTGTCCTTTTATATTACTTCTAATATCCCTAATGGTCAGAAAGTTGCACATATAACCTTCCCATGTAGAAATGTAAATATTTTAATCTTATTGAATCCCTTATGATTTTTGTTTCCTATTTACCTTCTTATGCTTCTCTTGAGTCTTGTATTTAAAAGTCAGATTTTATATTCAGCTCTGGTCTTTTCAACAAAAATGCTTGAAGGTATTCAATTTCATTATATATATATATATATTTTTTTTTTCCCCAGTTAAAGATTATACTATTTCACTTGAAGATGATTCTTGGTTGTATTACTAGTATCTTTGCTTTTCAGAATATAGTATACCAAGACCTCTCATCTTTTAGTAGAAGCTTATAAATCTTTTGTTATTCTGACCATTTGTCCACAATATATGAATTTTTTTTCTGAGTTTTTCTAATACTTTCTCCTTGACCTGGAATATATGGTATTTGACCATGATATTCCAAGGAGTTTTCATTTTGGGATATTTGAGGAGTTAATTGATGAGTTATGTCCATTTTTATTTTAATTTATAGTCCTAGAATATCAGGGTTTTTTTGGGTTTTTTTTAGTGTGGCAATTGGGGTCAAGTGACTTGCCCAGGGTCACACAGCTAGTAAGTGTTAAGTGTCTGAGGCCGGATTTGAACCGAGGTATTCCTGACTCCAGGGCCGGTGCTCTATCCACTGTGCCACTTAGCTGCCCCAGGTTATTTTTCTTGATAAATTCTTGAAAGATAATGGCTAACCTAATTTTTGATCAGGGCTTTCAAATAATCTAATAATTCTTAAATGATTTCCTCTTGATTTATTTTAAAGATCAGATTTGTTTTCCAATGAGATACTTCACTTTTTCTACTGTGTTTTTCTTTTATTCTTTTGATTTTGTTTTATTGTTTCTTGATGTCTCGAGTTGCTAGTTTATTAAGGTAGTACTTTCTTCATTGAGCTTTTCTAACTCCTTTTCCATTTGTCCAATACTAATTTTTTTAAAAAGTTCTTCTCTTCACAGAAATGTTGTATATCTTTTCCCATTTGGCCTATTCTGCTTTTGATAGAGTTCTTCTTTCTTCATGATCCGTTGTGCCTATATTACCAATTGACTCATTCTGTTTTTAAGGTATTTTCTTCAGTAGTTTTTGTGTTTCCTTTACCAAACACTATTAATGCTTTTTCTTTTTTTTTTTAAATTAACTATTTTTCCATGGTTTTTCTTGAATGACTTTTTTTTTTTTTACTAATTTTTCTTTACCTTTCTTCTTGGATTTTTAAAATCTCTTTTTGCTATAATTCATTAGATAAATACAAATTAAAATAAACTTAATATATCATTTTAGACCTAACAAACTGACTAAAATGATATAAGGGCAGAGTGAGAAATGCTGGAGGGAATTTGGAAAAAGGGGGACACATTCATTGTTGGAATTATGAACATATCTAATCGTTTTGGAAAGCAATCAGAAATTATGCTAAAAGACTTATTAGACTACCTACTACCTTTGATCCAGCATTACCCCTACTTCATTTATTTCCCAAGATAATTAGAAAAAAATGAAAAAAACTATATATTCTTTTTTTAATTAAATAGAATTTTATTTTCCAAAATATATATAAAAACAAATTTTGACATCAATTTTTTTAAAGTTTGTGTTCCATCTTCTCTTCCTCCCTTCCTCCCCCCCACCCACCCATAAGAACTCAAGCAATTTAAAATAAATTATACATGAGTAGTCATGGAAATCATTCCCACATTATCTAGGTTGTGAGAAAAAACAGTCAAAAAAACAAAACTGCAGATTAAGTAATTGTCAAAGAGGAAAAAAAATTAAAAATGTGTTTCCATCTGTTTTCAGATACTATCAGTTCTTTCTCTGTAGATGGGTTGCAATTTTCATAAATCCTTCAGCGTTATATTGGATCATTGACTTGATGAAAATAACCACATGCTTCCCAGCAGACCATCTTACACTATTGCTGTTATTTTGTTTACAATACATTTCACTCTGCTTCAGTTCATGTAGATCTTTCCCGGTTTTTTCTGATAGTATCCTGTTCATCATAATCTGTATGTAGTACCTTAAACTTGAAAGAGAATTTTCTTCATAATAGCCCAGCAAAGTAGGTACCATATGTTTTGCCATTATAATCAATCATAACTATTTCCCTCCATCCTATTCCCTTCCCATGATATTTACTCTTCTTTTCTATCTTCTTTTAACCTATTCCTCCTCAAAAGTGTTTTACTGCTGACTGTCCCCTCCCCTGCTCTGCACTCCCTTTTTTCACTCTTTCCTCCTTATCCTCTTACCCTCCTACTTTCCTGTAAGGTTAAATAGATTACTCCTCCCAATTGGGTGTGAATGTTATTCCCTCCTTGAGCCCACTCAGATGAGATTAAGGTCTTTGAGTTAATTCTGTGTTCTAAATTTTTCTTCCTCCCTCAGTTTCAACCCTCCCTAAGAAATCAAGCAATTCAATATGTCATAGTTATGCGGTAATGCAGAACATCTTCACCTTCCTTGAAAGTGTTTTGTTTTTTACTGCTCTCTCCCCCCAATCTGTCCTTCCCTTCTTCCCCTCCCCCCCTTATCTCCTTCCCCTCCCTCAGGGCAAAAATATGTTACTATACCTATTTGAGTATGTATGTTAGTCCCTCTTTGAGCCAATTCTGATGATATTAAGGTTCACTCACTCCTCCACTACTTTGCTGTCTTGCCCTCCCCTACATAAGATTTTTTTTTGTTTCCTTCATGTGAACTACCTCTCCCCAGACCATCTCTACCCCTCCCCCTCCCCCAGTCTATTCCTCCTACATCTCAACTCTATTTTAAAGATGTTATCATGGGTTAGTTAGGTGGCACAGTGGACAAAGCACCAGCCCTGGACCCAGGAGGTCCCAAGCCCAAATCTGGCCCCAGACATAAGACACCCCACAATGAACAAAACAGAAATGCTTTACAGATATCATCCCTTCATATTCACTTCAGATCTGTGTCTTCTGTGAATTCCTTACTGAGAAAAGTTCTTATGAGTTTGAAGTATTATCTTCCCATGTAGGAATGTAAACAGTTTAATCTTTTAATATCCCTCATGAAGTCCTTTTCCTGTTTACCTTATATGCTTATCCAGGGTTTTGTATTTGAAAGTCAAATTTTCTATTCAGTTCAGGTTTTTTCCTCACAAATGCCTGAAAGTTCTCTTTTTCACTGAAGACCAATTTTTTCCTCTGAAAGAGGATACACAGTTTTTCTGGATACATTATTCTTGGCTGTAGTCCCAGTTCCATTTCCCTCAGGAATAGCATATTCCATGTTCTCCTGTCCTGTAATGTAGATGCTGCTAGATCTTGTTTTAGCCTTATTGGAGCTCCACAGTATTTCAATTCCTTTTTTCTCCTTGACCTGGAAGCTCTGGAATTTGCCTATAATATTCCTGGAGGTTTCCTTTTGGGATCTCTTTCAGGAGGTGATCAGTGGATTCTTTCAATTTCTATTTTGCCTTCTGCTTCTAGAATATCAGGCAATTTTCCCTGACAATCTCTTCGAGGATGGTTTCTAAGTTCTTATTTTGTTTATGGTTTTCAGGGAGTCCAATGATTTTCAAATGATCTCTGCTGCATCTGTTTTCCAGGTCAGCTATCTTTCCAAGGAGATATTTCATATCACCCTCTATATTTTTATTCTGTTGGATTTGCTTTACTGTCTTGATTTCTTGTAAGGTGACAAGCTTCCATTTGTTCAATCCTAATTCTTAGGCAATTATTTTCTTGAGACAGCTTTTCTATTTCTTTTCCCATTTGACTTTTCAAACTGTTGACTTTTTTCTCATGACTTTCCTTCATTGTTTTCATTTTTCTTTCCATTTTTTCCTCCATCTCTCTAAATCTTCCTTCTATCTCTCTTACTTTCTCTTTAAAGTCCCTTTTGAGTGCTTCCATGGCCTGAGACCAATTCATATTTTTCTTGGAAGCTTTGAATGTTGGAGCTTTGACCCTGTTATTATCTTCATCTGAAAATGATTCCCCAAAAGAAGTTTTCAATGCTCTGCTGCTTTCTCTGCCTATTCATCCTGGCTGAATATTTCTTGGCTTTTAACTCCTTCTTAAAGTGTAGCACTGCTCCCAGGATACACTGTTTGAGCTACAGCATGGCCAAAGGGGTGATTGGGCTTCTTCTCAGCCTGCCTGACCTGTGAGTAACCACGGACATTTTCTCTTTGATCCAGAAACAAAACTTTGATTGAACTCTGTTTCTCTATGGTCCAAAGCTTGGCATGTCTGTGCCCCTTCCCCATTGGGCCACCACCACTTGATTCAGCCCACTGGTTCAGAACCAGGGTACTTTTCCCCAACTCCAGCAGAGATTGCCTCCACTTCATCCCAGCCTACCATCAAACCCCTTCACCAGCCCATGATCAAAGCCTCAGAAGTTGCTGTTGCTGAAGATTCTGACTGTTGCTGGAAATAGTATCTCTTCATGGCTGTGTCCGGACTGAGCACTGAACTGTTCAGCCTGAACAGTAGGTGATCAGAATTGCCCTCTTTTGCTGAGAAATAGTCTCACTCTGTTCTTATGTGCATAAGGCTGCTCTGTTTTGTTTTTTGTTTTATGTTTTTGTTTTGTTTTGGTTTTTTTTACTGCATTATTTGGGTGTGAGTAGACAGCTTTATCTGGAGCTTGTGGGAGACACGGCCTCTCCTCCACCATCTTGGCTCTGCCCCAGGATCTATATATTTAAAAAGTTTTAAAGCAGCTCTCTTCTTGGTGGCAATAACCTGGAAATTATAGGTATGTCAATCAATTAGGGAACTTGTGGTATATGAGTATGATGGAATACTACTAGTTTTATAAGAAATGCTGAGGGTAATGATTTTAGAAAAAAATTATGAAAAAAACTTGCAAAAAATAATGGAGAGCAAAATGAGCAGAACCAAGAGAACATTGTATACAGTATCAACAATAGTGTTTTAAGAATGACTTTGATCAATTAAGCTATTTTTTTCATAGACACAAATATATATACATATATATACATATATATATTTTATTATATATAAAATTCTAATGTATTGTTTTCTTCTCTCCCCTCCCCAGAGATGGCTGTCAATAGATATACATATATAATTATATATATATATGTGTGTGTGTGTGTCTGTGTGTGTGTGTGTCTGTTGTATATATGTATCTGCATACATATTGTCATATTTGTATGTGTACATATTGTAACGATTGGAATGACGCCACCTGCTGGAGACTTACTGTAGAAGAGTTCTGCCCATGAAGCGAAGGTCTTTGAGGGCAAGACCAGGAGTCAGGAAGTGACGCGGGCGAGTGGGAGGAGGAAGGAAGAGACTGGCGCTCAGTCTCGGGCTCTTTCCTTTGGACTCTGGTGGAGAGCGGAGCTAGAAATGTGCTCTCCCTTTAATAGATAGGAATCTAGGCCTTTTTCTCTCTCTTTACCAAATTCTTATTCTCCTTAATAAATGCTTAAAAGTCTAACTCTTGCTAAAGCTTATAATTTATTGGCGACCACTCATTAGATATTTTAGACAGTTTAGCTAGAATTTTAGCCCTTAACAGATGGCTGACCACAAAGAGGAAAGCTAAACCTCAGTCTTCTTCTGATCTTCTGGTTGGGTAAGAAATTTCCCGTACCCTTTAAATTGCTAAGTACGGGCATACTGGCTGTGTTTTCCCTTTAAATTTTTTCAAATGGACCTTTTAAACTCCCTAATTATCCTATTTTTGATTTTAGTCTGTTTAACCAGACAAATGGGAGATAAGATCATGTTAATGCTTTGTTTTTGTGGATTTTCTATTTTTCTTTTTATTTTTGTTAAAAGAGCCAGCAACTTACTCACACAAGGAAATATCTCCCCCTCTCCCAACCATGCTTTTTCAGAGAAACCTGAAGAGATTCCTGCAGCTTTTCCCAGTTCTAACACTAATTGTTGCTTTAATTTTGCATGCCTGGAGGCAATGACCCACCCTCTAGAAGCTTTTAAACCCTAGCACCTGGAGGCAAAGTGGGGGAAGAGGAATCCAGGCCTGAGTTCAAAATCAAGTCTGATTCAAATTGCTCTGATCCCTCCCCTCCTCTCCAGACCCCACCCTCTACTCCTCCTATGGCCAAGCCCATAGCTTCCCCTGCCTGGGAAGTCCAGAGATCTGATGCGCACGCTCAACTTTTTCTACCTGCATTTGCAGCTTCAGGCTCAGCCCTTCCTCGGCCTGGCTGTGCTTTTGAGACAATCTTAGAAAACTCTTTAAATTCCAGATATGCTCGTTTTGTTCATAATTTTGCTAACCTGCTTTTGTCTTTAATTAGTAATCTTATAAAGCATTTGTATGGTGAAAAGCCCGACAGACAATATAGAGGGGTTAAAGAAGAAAAACTTAAGCTGAATAAGAATGACAATCAACATAGTTCAAGACTCTGCTTCTTTTGCCATGGGAGGGTATATATTTTACAGAAATGTGGAAGTAAGCAGCAAGGTATTGATATGAGTATTGGGGATTTTAGATATCGGAATCAAAAGTGTTCTAACTTTACTCAGAGTATTAATGTCAGTTCAGAGGTTACATAGGATTTCTATGCCATTACATATACATTTTGAAATTAATGGTATGGGTTTATTTTCATAGAGATTTTCATGCTTTTGAGATTGTGTCTTATACTTAGTTTCTAAAACAAGGAGAATATTTGTAAAAGTTTTTTATAGTCATATGATCAAGTTTATATTTTATAATACTCTTATTAATATTAAGTTCATATTCATTTAGATTTCCCTAGTTTGAATTTCATTGTCTTTTATTGTTCCATGTGTATTTTTTTCTATTTATTCATCTCTAATTTTGAAACATTGCAAGATGGTTTTGATTTCATAATACAATGTTAATTCTAGGAGTATTGTGCTCCCATATTCTGAGTTGTTTGTTTTTGTTATTTTTTCTCAACTGATTATTTGATCAAACTCTTTAAAGCATTTCCTTGGCAAATTGGTTGCCATGGCAAGTGTAAATTGATTCTAGAAGTATTATTTTTGATAAGCATATTTTTTAAAAAAAGAGGGGAATGCTTGTAAAAGTTTTCTTTTTTCAAAAAAAGTTTTCTTTAGGATTGTGTTGTGCTTTAACTTGTATTTAAATATGTTCAGATTTTTCACAAAAGTAATTGTATACTAAGTAAAAAAAAAGGTATTATTTGAAATTGTTGCATAATTATATATTATATTCTGAGTCAAGATGTATTCACATTTTTTGCAGTCATTTATTATCCTCAATTTTTAAATCCATATGAGACTTGAATTATGGGAATTTATCATTTAAGACATTAATTGCCGTTATTCTAAGTTATCAGATGCCAGTTGGCCAAGATGCCATCCAATCACAAGAGGAATACATGCAAGAGCAGACACTGAACTGTCACATGAGGGGAGACATGCATGAAGTCAAGGTATGGCCGAGGGAACGGCTTTTGACAAATGTTGAGGTTGGATTCTCTTGGTTTAATATTTTATTCTCTTTTTCCCCACAATATTGTACAGATGGCTGGAAGTATTGATCCCACCCATCTCACTTCTACACCTAGCTTCTATGCTCCCTCCTATATGCTTGATGCCATGGACATCTCAATCCCATGCATCTGATTAAGTCTGACTCAGTTTCCTCCAATATGTTCAGTGGCATGGACATGTATTCCATCCACCTATTTTAAGCCTGGCATACTGTATGGACAGTATATATTGCTCAAGTGTGGGAATGCTCAAATCCCATCATTTCTCTGTTCTTTTATGGTAACCCCCATAATTATCTCAGATGTCATGATAAATAACAGTGTTGAATTTGGCCTTGACATCTGTTACCAATTATATTAGATTTGTAATTTCTCATAATGGCATGAGGATAATTAGGCAGATGATGCAAAAAGTGATGAAACAAAGATAAAAATTATTTTTAAAAATTAATATTGCAGCAATTGTCTTCTAAATTACCCTCCAAAAGGGGGGACTATAGTAATATATAATTTTAAAGAATGTTTCAATTTTTGTTTTATTATATGTTTCATGTGTAACAACTAAGATTCTGAATTCCCTTAGACATGTTTTTGAGAACTTGCATTGTTTGATTTGATTACTGACAAAGCTATTTTAAAGTTGTGTTAAGCTCAATTTTGTAGGAAATTTTCCTGGCTGATTACCAGCATCCACACATCAACCCCTGAAAAGACTTCCATTCCATGACTACACCTAGAGGATATCTAAGAAAAGACTTTTAGAGACTTTAAATGAACAGTTTTGATTTGTTGTTTTTGTTGTTTTTTTCTCTTTGTTATAATATACACCATCTGTAACATGTATTCTCTGCAGAGGCCCTCCCTTTGCAAGACCAATGTCAAAGCGTCAGTTCATGAGGACAAAAAAATCGCCCCTCTGGACAAAACTTTCCTCTCTTCCTTTTCTATATTGTTGTTCACATATTATTAGTTAGCAATAGTTATTATATTGTTTTTACTGTTCCGTCAAGGAAACATTTTGTTTCTTGAGGAACAACAGGGGGGACTGTAACGATTGGAATGACGCCACCTGCTGGAGACTTACTGTAGAAGAGTTCTGCCCATGAAGCGTAGGTCTTTGAGGGCAAGACCAGGAGTCAGGAAGTGACGCGGGCGAGTGGGAGGAGGAAGGAAGAGACTGGCGCTCAGTCTCGGGCTCTTTCCTTTGGACTCTGGTGGAGAGCGGAGCTAGAAATATGCTCTCCCTTTAATAGATAGGAATCTAGGCCTTTTTCTCTCTCTTTACCAAATTCTTATTCTCCTTAATAAATGCTTAAAAGTCTAACTCTTGCTAAAGCTTATAATTTATTGGCGACCACTCATTAGATATTTTAGACAGTTTAGCTAGAATTTTAGCCCTTAACAATATGCATGTATGTGTGTGTGTGTGTGTGTGTGTGTGTATGTGTGTATTAGTAGCCATGTCTGTGGAGGGGAGAGAAGAAAAAAAATATGTAATAATTTTATCTTTGAAAGGAATAGGTATTTGTGCATAGTAGATTTGCATTTTCATGGGCAGTCATCTTTTTTACTGTACTTTGTTCTGGAAATGTTTGTTTTCTTACATAAATTAAAAATAATGATTAAAAAAATCCTCTTTGGCCTCTTCCAGAAATGCTTTATGGGTCTGAGACCAATTTGGATCTTTCTTTGAGGCTTTGGATTATGGCACTTTTCAACTCTTCTGAATTTACAATTTGTTCTTTCCTTTCATCATAGGAACTTTCTCTGATGAAGTTCTTTGTTGCTGTTGCTGTCTGATCACTTTTGCATCCTATTTCTTAGTTTTTAACTTTGTATGTTGAGGTTGGACTGTCTTCTTGACATGGAGGTGACACTATCCCAAACTTTAGTTTTTGTTGTGTAACTGTTTTTAAGATAGTTCTGGACATCTGCAATTTTTTTTTCTTTCTTCAAAGGTGAGGTGAGCCAAGGATAAAGGTATTTACTATTCTATGGGCCCATGTTCTGGACTTTGAGGGACAAGTACTTTTTTCTGCCCTGGAAGTGTGACTGAGGGCCCTGATCCCCTATGACCATGGATGGACTTTGATGTGCAAGTACTTTCTTGCTCTGTGATTGTGACCAGGGACTGCACACTGTACTGTATTTTGGGCAATGCAACAGAGTTGTGTACCCAGTACCATTAAAAGGACCCCTATAATCTCCTTCTGACCCTTTGTCTGATCTCCTTCCAGTCTGTGGGTTAAGAACTCTGGAAGTTGCTGGCTGCCAATTTGGTTGCTCCTAAAGCCTGCTGCTGGCTCCCAGAGGCATGCTTTTCTGATGCATTGCTACTGCCTTTCTTGTAGTGGACTGTGCTCCACACTCTCTCAAGTACGACAGATATTGTTCTTCTGAACTTCCAAGAAGTCTTAGAATGGAAAATTATTTCACTATATCTTTTTTTTATTATTCTGTCACAGCAGGATTCATCTTGAGTGTCTATTTTAAGTAATTTTGATGGTCATTTGGGAGAGATCAAGTGAGTCCTTACTTTTTTTATACCATCTAGCTTCTGCCTCTGCACTCCAGTACCACTTCTGCTCTTTTCATCAGGAGTATTTGAAAGTCTTCTACATAATTAAATCTCCATTTTTTTCTGTTTTTGTGTTATATTCATTTTTGGTGTGGTTATTCTTCATTCTTTAGGTTCCCAGAATATCATATTCAATTTTCTACATTTATATAATGTCATAACTGTGGCTCCAAAGTATTTGAATGGTTTCTTTCTGTTTGTTTGAAGTATGTTCCTTTTGACCTGGGAGCTCTGCAATTTTGCTATAATAGTCTTGGGAATTTTCATCTTGAGATCTCTTTCAGTTGATGATTAGTGGCTTCTTTAATTTTCTATTTTTCCCTGTGATTATAGTATATAGAGGAAATTTCCTGATAATTTCTTGAAATATAATATCTATCAATTCCACAATTCAATGATGATGGAAAATGCTCTCAACATCCAGAAAAGAGAACTGTGAATCTGAATGCAGATTGAACCATACTCTTTCTACTTTTTTCTTTTTTTTTCTTTTTTGAGGTTTTTCCCATTTTTTCTGGTTCTTTTATTCACAACATGACTAATGCAGAAATATATTTAATGTGATTGTGCATATATAACCTATATCAGATTGTTTTTCTGCCTTGTGGATGGGGGAGGGAAGGGAGGGAGGGAGAAAAATTTGGAAGTTAAAATCTTATAATAACAATGTTGAAAACTATCTCTACATGTAACTAGAAAAAAATTCTATTAAGGTTGAAAAAATGAAATAAAATATCTAGGTTCTTTCCTTGATCATGGCTTTCAGGTATTCCAGTTATTTTCACATTATATCTCCTTGATCTATTTTTTCAAGTCAGTTATTTTTTCCAGTGAGATGTTTTCTTCTATTTTTCCCCATGTTTTTACTTACTTCCCCATGTTTATTGGTATCACATGAGGATTTTACCTTGCATTTGCCCAACTCTAATTTTTAAAGAATCATTTTTCATTGAGATTTTATACCTCTTTTATTTGCCCAATTCTGCTTTTAAGGAGTTATTTTTATCAGTGAATTTCTGTACCTCCTTATTTCATTTTGTGAATTCTACTTTTTAAAATGTTTTTTTTTTCATTTAGTACATTTTTATCTCTTTCATCTTGGTTGCATTTATGTAATTTTCTTTCTCTGTTTTCAGTTCTTTTCTAATTTTTTTTCTCCATAATTCTTATTTGATTTCGAAAATCATTTTAGCTCTTCCAGGAAACCTTGTTGGGCTTATGTCCATATTTTTTTTTTTGGGGGGGGGGTGTTGATGCTGTGCTTATAGCTGTTTTGCTATTTTGTTTTCATTGTCTTCTTCTGAGTTTGTGACTTGATCTTCCTGTCAACATAATAGACTGGTCAGGTTCATTTTTGCTGTTTACACATTTTTCAATCCTATTCCACTATTTTGAAATTCATATTAAAGTTTGGCTCCATTTTCAGCATGGTGACATTTAGAAACACCATTTCAAGTGCCAGGCTATTTTTCACTGCTGTTTTCTGAATTAGTTGTGCAATTTTGATATTTTTCAGTGCTTCCAACATAGTATTATCTGTGGAAAGGGATGGACCATGCTCTCCTGGTATGTTCAGGAAAGACCCTGGATATTTTGGGATGGAAAGGGATACTTTTCCACAGGGTCTACTTGTGATTAAACATGCCTACCAGAACTTCTTCTCTGTCCTTGAGTTATCACTCAGGCGATGGGGGCAATTCTTAGTCAATTATCATTCATATATAGGCAATGGAGTTGACAAACGAATAGAACTTTCTCGTATCCAGCACTAGGAAAAGGGTTCCCTGTAATCTCTTTTTGACCAGTTGCTAGGCAGCCTTCCTATTAATGGATTGAGAGCTCCTAACATTACTGCTGCTTCTCTCACTACCACCCAGTCTCACAACTTATGTTTCATCCACATGTCATTCAGATAAGCCTCTACCCACATGTATTTCTCTTTCCAATCTCTTAAATTTTCTTAGATTAGAAGAATGCTAACTTTGACATTTTGTCAGCACTGGAATGGAAGGGAAGGGAAAATTGGGAGAACTTAGTTGAGGGCTTTCTCTCCTATACCATTGTGGCTGTACCCCTGGAAGTCTCCAATTTTAACCTCATTTTATTTTGGCTTTATTTTGATAATATGATGCAATGCACAAAACGTCACTACAAATGAAAATATATGTAGTGAGTTGATAGCTACTTTTTATTTTATTTGAAGCAGGTAATTGGTGAGCCTTATAAATTGGTATTTTGTATTGATATATAGTTTATTTTATTATCTACATATTCTGGAAATTTATAGAGTATTCTATCATCTACAACCAAATTGAGTGTTGAAACTTTAAATCAAGCTCTAGTTTGTTGAAAAAAATTGGATAACATAGTAAAATATTTTCATCTAGATGTAGTCATTAATATCATGGGTCACAAAGTGTCAAGAAGTAAAATTAGGAAATACTTAAATATTATTGTCACCAAAATTTGTGGTCATGAATTTTTATAGTAACAGGTATGTTTATTTCTTCGGGTAAGTCAAAGCCTAACCTTTTATAGGTATTGATTTATAAAATATAATCTGAATGTTCAGTATAACTAACAAAATATATAGACAGGCAATGTGGGTGGTGGAACAAAGATGGCAGAGGAAAGGCAGTGACTTGTCTGAGTTCTCCCTGAGACCCCTCCAAATACCTTCATATAATACCATAAGGCAATTTCTGGAGCAGCAGAACCCACAAAAGGACAGAGTAAAATCATTTTCCAGTCAAAGACAACTTAGAAGGTTGGCAGAAAAGGTCTGTTGTACCAGGGTGAGAGTGGATCACAGCCCAGTACAGGACATGACAGGGCACATCTAGCCCCACCTAAGATACAGTCCCAGCCCCCATAAACCAGGAGCAGGCCTTGAAAGCTTCTGAATCAGCTATAGCCACAATTGCTTCCAGAACTAAGCCCACAGTTGATAAGGGGGTCAACAATTGGCCAGAAGGAGATTACAAGGGTCTCTTCCCTAGCACTGAGACAGGTTTTTTTGCCCATACTCAGATACAGGGCCCAGTCTTTGCTGGCAGTCCCAGTCAGGAGAGGAGCATAAGCACACAAGAGCTTACAACCACAATGGAGCAGGGGCACTCCTCATAGATCCAGGGTAAAAAAGCAAACCTGTGATTGCTTGCAGAACAGAGCTCAGATTAGGAGAGTAGTAAACATACCTTTACATAATCATAGCACCCAGTAAGAACTAAAAACTTACAAATTCCTAGAAGTACCTTGGAGAACAGATGCACAAAACCCCTGAAGATTTGGACAGTGTGCCCTCCACCCACAAAGCAGTGCCTCACTTTAACAAACTGTTAACAGTTAAGAAATAACTGGGAAAATGAGCAAACAGAAAAAAAATGCTGACAAGGAAGATCAAAATATACCCTCAGTAGAAGATAACAAAGTCAAAGATCCTATATTCAAATTTTCCAAGAAAAAATATTAATTTGTCTCAGGCTATAGAAGTGCTCAAAAAAGACTTTGAAAATAAAGTATGAGAGGTAGAGGAAAAAATGGAAAGAGAAATGAGAGTGATGCATGAAAACCATGAAAAAAAAACTCAACAGCATGGCAAAGGAGAAAGAAAAAAATACTGAAGAAAATAACATCTTAAAAACAGACTAAATGGTAAAAGAGGTACAAAAAGCCAATGAGGAAAAGAAAGCCTTTAAAAGCTAAACTGGCCAAATAGAAAGGAAGTACAAAAGCTCTCTGAAGAAAATAACTGTAAATGCTAGGATTGAGCAAATAGAAGCTAATGACTTGATGAGTAATCAAGAAATAATTAGATAAAAACAAAAGAATGAAACAAAAAAAAAGAAGGTAAAGGGAAATATCTCATTGGAAAAAACAACCTTGGAAAATAGATCCAGGAAATATAATTAAAAAATTATTTGGGGGGGCAGCTAGGTGGCTCAGTGGATAGAGCACAGGCCCTGGATTCAGGAGGAATTGAGTTCAAATCTTGCCTCAGACACTTAACAGTTACTAACGGTGTGACACTGGGCAAGTCACTTAACCCCAATTGCCTCACCAAAAAAAAAAAAAAAAAAAAAATTATTGGACTACCTGAATGCTATGACCAAAAAAAAGAGCCCAAACATCATCTTTCAACAAATTTTCAGGGATATATAGGATTGCTTGTGATCCATGTGAGTTTATGTCTTGAGGTACCCTGAAGTACAAGTTACATCTAAAGTGTATTTCTGTAAGTCAAATATAAAGTACATTTTTTTAAAATGTTAATTTTCTTCTTTGTTTTGTTTATAATACTAAAGAGATTAGTTGTGAAATTCTATTCTCTTAATTAAGATACTATGATATAGGGTTTAAAGCTATGAAGAACCTCAGTGATCATGTCATCCACCCCTTTTGAAAGATGAGCACATTGAGACCCAGACAGTGAGGTTGTTTGCCTGAGGTCAGATAGATGATAATTTTCAGATGGTGACCAGATTTCATAAATGCTAAGCAATTATTCTTTCAAGTAAATTGTAATCACAAATAATGTTCAAATAATTCCTTTGTACAAGACCCTTGAGGATCACATGACCTAGTTTGGAAATATGATACTTAAAATGAAAAAAAACATTTTGTCAATTAAGGCAGTGAATGGTAAATGCAAATTGATTTTTGCCCCAGTGACTCCCTAAGTAAAGGACTTGTGAAATTTCAGCTTTTTATAGCTGCTTCAAAAAGGACCACTCAGTTCCAACTTTACAATGGAATTGACTCACCATTGCTATCCTGCTATTTTAGGGACTTAACTCAAGCACATGATTTAACTATTCAGAGGAATGCCTATAGGGGCAGTGCCTTGAGTGGAGACAAGCTCTGCTTCTCATTTCAGAAAACCAATTTGTTTAATGTCTATAGTTACTGCATTATATGTTCAGATATGTTGGGGAAAGTAAGAAATATTTACAGCTAAGTCACAGAACATGATTAATATATTCCACTTTATGAAGATAGATTTATCTGGACCTACTATCAGGGAAGTCCTGAGTTTAAATCTGACCTCAGACACTTATTACTTCTGTCATTCTGGGCAAGTCACTTAATCCTGTTTGCCTCTGTTTTCCTCATCTGTAAAAACCACTTCAGTATCTTTGCCAAGAAAACCCAAAATAGGCTCATAAAGAGTCAGACCTAATGGAGAATGACTGAACAGCAAAGAGAAATTGAATAAGCTAATAATCCCAATATGGAGATATTACTCAAATGACAAATTTCTTTCAGAAATCAAAATTCTATTTCATTAACACATATTTAAAGAAAATCAATGTAAATTTATTGATGCATTTATATTTCATTTATACCATAACATAAAGAGAGTGTCTAAAATGACAGTTAACAAGTCACACCTGAAAAGTAATTCTAAATGCTTAGAAGGGTATAAATGATTTTCATTACAGCAATGACCCCATTAGGGAATACAGAGTAGATGATCCATCCAGATCTAATTTTATGATTATATAATTAGGAAGAAGTCATGGCTTTTCAGATTTGGAAATCCCACCCACCTCTTGTGATCTTTCTAGTCTGATGACTCCAACAATTATTAAATGTGCCATAATAGTGAGTGAAATGCTCAAATATTTTATTTAATACAAGTCACATGTTAATCTCCACCTTTTCTGGGCTGAGGAAAGAAGGAAAGTACATAGAGGCAATCACATGTTTGCCTTTTAATTTATATTATGAATACTTAGCAGACATATTTCCATGGAGCATAGCATTGTAGTTGCTTCATATTAGCTCTAATTTACTCCCACAGATATTTATTTTATTTGCAGGTCCAAGATTAAATTACATCTTGTAACTAAAAAATGACAATTATTTTGTCATTCTCACTGAGTATCACCTGCTATTTGTTTATTAGGCTCAAGTTTTGTTAACCTCTTCAAAGCCTTGCCTTAAATTACAATTTACAGTGTTACTATCTTGCATGTAACAAGCCCAATTTATCTTCCATTTAAATGCAATTTTCCACTCAAGTCATTCCTTTCCTCTTGTGTTTATTTTATTCATCCAGGTCCTTAGGTGCTGTATACAATCAAAAAATCACCAGTAGGAGTAACTTTTAATCATCCCTTAAAAATCAATCTGTGGGCCAGGTTTTTTAATCTGGCTATTTAAAAGCTCTACCCACTGGCTCTAGAAATTGTTGTTTTACATTAAAAAATAGTCCTTTTTTCCATTGATCAGTCACGCTCCAAATAAATTATATAGATCAATATTTTATAGCTGAACAGGATTCTTATTTTATGCCTACTAATGTATAGCAACAACTGTCTTTTTCAATAGTAGAACTAACATTTCTTACTCAAAATTTTGCAGAAAATGGAAATGGAGAGGCAACATATTACAAACCCTTATTGTAATTCGATCCATTTTTGGACCTCAGCACCCTGGAGAAAAGGGCATTCACACAATTCGATTAGGGTAGTTATGTATTTTATTACAAGTGAGCCTTACTTTATTTCAAAAGATTGTTGTTTCTGATCAAAGAATACTCAAAGGACACTTACCTTAATGTTAATGAATTCCGTAAGAAAAATTTTATATCTTCCAAAGCACTATTCCTTTTGTAATAAAAATCAGTGACCCCACAATATAATGTTTCCCCAAAGAATTCTCAGGACAGCTACACTAAATACTAATCATGTTAATTAGCAGATACCTATATATCCCCAGGTGCTTAGGATTTCTGATCAAATGCAAAGGAATGAACTTCTATATGGATCTACTGTCATTCTATTTACTTAGGCACTCCAGATCCCTGAAATTCTTGCTTTTGCTGCTGGCATGGCTAATTATCAGAATCTAGCACTCTTTCCTATATTTCATTACTTCAAGAATCTGAAATTTAATCCATGTGAGAAATTCCTTCTGCTACTGTTGATTGTACCTCCCATTCCCCCACCCCCATAGACAACCTTTAGTGCAGGGAAACTTAATCTTTGTGTACGTGTGGGAAGGGAGTAATGGACTCATTTGTCAGTTTAGTTGAAGGTCATGAAACCCTTCTCAGAAATATTTTAAATGAATAAAATAAATTACATAGGATTACAAAGAAAATTAATTATAGTGAAATGTTTTTTCATGTACTTTTTTTTTCCTTTCCCATCCAAATTCACAGATTTCCTGAAAAATATCCAGAGATCATTTGGAGATTTGTTGACCCCAGTTAAGATCCTGGGCCTTAGTGGTGTGTTACTGAGTGATTATTATAAAAACAAAACAGCAAAATCAATCAATCACCGCGTGATCACTTCTCAAGTGATAGCTTCTCCACATTCAGATCACTGAGGATAGATTGTATATCCATTGCTGAGTTTGCATTTGAATCCTTTTCACAATTTTTTAAGGTCTTCCAGAACCTATAAGTCAAGGGCCAAGCCTTCATGACCTAAAGACCACTTCCACACTGAGATGAAGCAACACATTATTGACTTAAGTTATGGCAAATGAATTATATTGTGTGGTAGCTAGGATGGCGGGGGTTTTAATACTCTATAAAATCCTCCTTAATGTTATGCTTCAAAACAGTACCACAATATTATCCTTTGTCTTCTTCTGTTTTCCCAGCTTTACAGGAAAATGAGGGGCTTTTTACCATACTGCCCAGCACCAATAACTCCACTTGTTGCTTTGATTCCTTTCACTCTCTGATGTATCAGGGCTCACATGCTACTGGGAGGAAACCATGTTAAAAGAAAAGTACACACACAATTTTAGAGCAAAGGGAGCACAAATACTTGGGAGGACCAAGAAGATTTCAAAGAGGATTTTGCATCTAGGTTGTATTTGAAGGAAGCCAACTTTCAAATTTTTGCAAACCTTAAACTTCTAAATGAATAGTAATTGTTATTGTTATTAGAAAGTTTATCCCACAAAATATAAGGATAAACAAAAAATAAATGCTTTACAGATATCATCCCTTCATATTCAGTTCAGACCTGTGTCCTCTGTGTATTCTTTACTGAAATAGTTCTTATGAGTTCGAAGTATTATCTTCCTAGGTAGGTATGTAAACAGTTTACTCTTTTAATATCCTTCATGATTTCTTTTTCCTGTTTACCTTTTTAGGCTTGTCCAGGGTCATGTATTTGAAAGTCAAATTTTCTATTCAGTTCAGGTCTTTTCATCACAAATGCCTGAAAGTCCTCTTTTTCATCAAAGTCCTGTTTTTTCCTCTGAAAGATTACACACGATTTTACTGGGTATAAGATTCTTGGCTGTAGTCCCAGTTCCTTTGCCCTCAGGAATATCTTATTCCATGCCCTCGGGTTCTTTAATGTAGATGCTGCTAGATCATGTTTTATACTTATTGTAGCTCCACAATATTTGAATTAATTTTTTCTAGCAGCTTGCAATATTTTCTCCTTGACCTGAGACCTCTGGAATTTGGTTTTAATATTCCTTTGGATGTAAAGGCCCTGAGGTTGCTATGCTCTTCTGAGGGTGGACCTCTATCTTCCTTGTCTCTAAAGAAACTTTCTATTCTTCTCAACTTTCTTTACTTGCTCATCTTGCCATTTTTCAGACTTTTAACTCCTTCTTACAGTGGGGACCTACTTTCAAGCTACACTGTCCCAAGCTTCAGAGGGTCCCAGATGTTTTGGTTTGAGGGACCGCAAGTCTTCTCTAGCCTGGACTCTTCTCTGGTCCAAAGATAACCTCAAGTCAACTTGACTGTAATGGCAAAATGTATGGTACCTACTCTCTGGGCTATTCTGAAGAAAATTCTTTGTCAAGTTTAAGGTACTATATAAAAGTTATGATGAACAGGATACTATCAGAAAAGCCTGGAAAGACTACATAACTGAAGCAGAGTGAAATGTACTGTATACAAAATAACAGCAATAATTTAAGATCTGCTGGGAAGCACATGGTTACAACAGCAATAGTGTAAGATGATCTACTGTGAATTCTATGCTCCTGTGAAAGTCATTTACTCTTTACAGACCTCAATTTTATTTCTGTTTGTTTATATGAAATGACACAATACAGAAAAAAAAAACCCTAAAAATACTCCTTTTAATCAGAGTAGATTAAAAACAGACCAGCAATAAAGGAAGTTTATACTTTCAAAGAAAGTATTTGCATAACAGAATGCTTAAGTCTCTCACTGACATAATACTTTTCCACTCAATGAAGAAACAAACCAAAATGAGCCACTGTCAAATGGATATGACAAGACAAGGGAAACATGAAATAATGCTTGGGATGATTATTAGGCACCCAGTGGTGTAGTGGAATGCTGGATCTGGAATCAGGAAGACTTAAATTCATATTTAGTACCAGATACTTGCTAGCTCCATGACCATTAAGTTTTGTTGGCCTTGGTTTCCTCCATGGTAAAAGGTGAATAATATCCTTTATATTGGAGGGTTGTTGTAAGAATCAAAAGAGATAATATTTGTAAAATAAATGCTTACTAAAGTACTTGGCACATAGTAGGCAAAATATACATGCCCCCTCCCCATTCTACACATGTTCCACAGACATATACTATAGATTCACCCACCTGTAAAATAATTGCTGAAGTACCAATTAACATGAGTTATAAATAGATTTGTCTTTCAAGGTAGACCTGAAAATGGCTTCTAGATGGAATTGTTAGGTTACAGCAACTTATCCTTTCTACTGTAGGGGAGGAGGTATTTATACAGTTGACTCTCATGTCAAAACCAAATTTCATATTTTTAGTAGTAGCCACTGTTGCAGAAATTAATATTTCATCACTATTAGATTTGTCAAGTGTTTTCTTCATGGTAGCCCATAAATGGTATATCACTACACTTATTTTACAGATAAGGAAACTGTGGCTTAAAAGAGCCTAAAAAGGGGGCAGCTAGGTGGCACAGTGGATAGAGCACCAGCCCTGGATTCAGGAGGACCTGAGTTCCAATCCGGCCTCAGACACTTAACGCTTACTAGCTGTGTGACCCTGGGCAAGTCATTTAACCCCAATTGCCTCACCAAAAAAAAAAAAAAAAAAAAAAGATAGAGCTTAAAAAACAACTTATATGTGTCAGTATTTGAAGTCAAATCTTCCTGACTCCAATTTCAATTCACTTTCCATGACACCACCTAGCATATTTGTGGCATTTTAAGTGAGGGCAGGTTGAGGCATATTACAGATTAGAAATTATATGAGAAGTGATATCAAGGATATTATTAATGAAATGTATGAATCACAAAGGTGATAAAATAATTACATGCTGAAAGCAAGGGCTGGAGCTCCTGTGCACCCCTTTAATCAGTCAGTCAGTTCACTAGAATTTATTAAATACTATGTGCCAGGCATTGTACTAAGGACTGAGAATACAAACACAAGTAGAAAGAAAGTCTCAGACCTCAGGGAGTTGATATTTGATTACAGGAAAACAGCTGAAAATGAGAGTGAGTTAAGAACAAAGGTATCCAGAGCTTGGGCCTGTTAGAGAAAACCTGAAATGCAGACATGGGAAGTCTCTTTAAATGGAGATTCTGGGAGAACCACTGAATCAGAGGAAGAAAATAAAAGATTATATATACTTAAAAAAATTTTAGTTAGAGTTAGAGTGATTATTCTCATCATGTCAAGAAACTGGGAGTAGAGCACCAAGATTGTTGGGTGGACACATCTGGTGAATTTAGGGGAGATGTGAACAATAGTTGTACAGGATGAGACTGCCCACATTGACAAGATCAAAGGTCTAATGGATTACTAGATTATTACTTTGGTAATGTCCAGTTGCCCCAAATCATGGGATACCCTAGGATCTGAAGAATTGAAATGACAAGTGGTCCAAGGAACAATAGACAGCTGTAGTTTGAGAGGCTGTGAAATATTATGCATAAATATTTTACTATCTTGCAAAAAGTGACATGAAATAATATTTTGGGAACTATGTGATTAGAAAAGCTAAATATCCTGATCATGTAGTAAAAATAAGGATAGTGCATGGGCAGATGAAAGGCTACACTGATATCCACAGTATATTTAATGCCTTAGATGCCTTAGAGGAAACTTTGAATACTCAGGACAGAGACTTTAAAGGAGATTTATTGAAGAACTTGCACAAGATGAGATGAATTCTGAATTGAATTATTACGAGTGATACTCATATCAGTAAGAAAATGGATCCACTGAAATGAGTTACCATGATCTACCTGGCAGAGTGCCCACACATGCATTAAATCCTCACAACTGGGGACATCTAATCCCCTATCCCAAAATTTTATTTCTACATTGAGTTTTGTATTCACTCTAGAACTTAGGCAGTGAAAATAAAATGTACCCCTAATGTCTTAAAACTAACCTAAGACTTTAGAAACACCCTGTATAAGGACCTCCAAATCCTTATAGTTGATTAACTCAGAAGCCTGTTATGTTCAGTTTCATTGATGATGCTATCATAACTTTGTATACTGGTTCCAATGACTGGATCTTTTTGTTAATATTTATTTCTAATGATTATTTAAGTAGCCTTCTTAAACATGTTACTGACGTAATAATAGAACTATTGCTAAGCCAAGGTGAGTCTTCATTAGAATAGTACCCATGTAATATCAAGCAAAACACCCATCAGGTTGGGTGGACCTGCTGTGAAGGATTTGTAGTATGATGTTGTATGAACACAGGATGAGAAGGAATAGATGGGTTCCTATAATATACTATTAGACAAAAGAGCTATACCAATTATATTATGCACCAAGGCAGACTGTAACTAAGCATGAAGAGGATTATTACAAGTTACCTATATGCTCACCATTAAGTTATTAATGCTTTGGTCTTTGTTACATATCAAATAAAATAATATCTAATTGTTCTCAGTCTTATCCACCTCCCTTCTAACCCAACAGTGACAATGGCAGTGTGTTAGCAAAGTGAGAAAAATGTCAAACACGTTGGCACACAACTGTAATGCTTGCTATTGTGGAGGATCATTTAAGCTTGGAAATTCTGAGCTATTGTAGAGCTCAAATTGCTCAGATATCTCCACTACCTTAGAAACCAATAAATGGTGCAGCCATAAGGCACAGAGCCACCATGTTGCCTCAGGAGAGGTGAATTGACTCAGACTGAAAATAGAGCAGTGTGATGTTTTTGTGCAGATCCACAGTGAGTTCTGGACTATAAGTGTTTTTGTACAGACAGACCCACTCTCAAAACAACAAAATACAAGGAATGAGCAAATCTAATCTTCATAGTTGCAGACTATGCTTCACCATTATTTGAAAATCTGGTACTTTAAATGTGAGACCTTTGTCCAGCATCCAGTGAGTTAACTTAGTATTGGAGGAACTAAGTCATATTGACATACTTATATTACTACTATAAATGAAGCCTGAAGATGTAAGGAACCAATAGCATTCTGGAAGGATGCCATATCATGGATAGGGAGCTTATTGGTTATATATTTTTTTAAATAAAAGTATTTTATTATTTTCCAGTTACATGTAGAGATAGTTTTCAACATTTTTTTATATAAGATTTACGATTTCAAAAATTTTTCCCTCCCTCCCCCTCTCCCCTAGACAGCAGGTAATCTGATATAGGATATATATATATATATATATATACAGTAACACATTTCTGCATTAGTCATGTTAAACGAGAAGAATCAGAGCAAAACGTAAAAACCTCAAAAAAGAAAAACAGCACCAAAACCAAAAGAAATAGGATGGTCCAATCAGCATCCATATTCCACAGTTCCTTTTTTTTCTCGATTTGGAGAGCCTTTTCCATCATGAGTCCTTTGGAATCTTATTGTACCATTGGATTGGTGAGAAGAATCTTGTCTATCACAGTTGATCAACACATAATTTTGATGATACTGTGTATAATGTTCTTCTGGTTCTGCTCATCTCACTCATCATCAGTTCATGCAAGTCCTTCCAGGTTTCTCTGATCTCCTCCTGCTCATCATTTCTTACAGCACAATAGAATTCCATTACATTCATATACCACAACTTGTTCAGTCATTCCCCCCATTGATGGGCAACCCAATTTCCAATTCCTTGCCATCAAAAAAAGAGCAGCTCTACATATTTTTGTACATGTGGGTCCCTTTCCTTTTTCTATGATCTCCTTGGGAAAAAGACTCAAAAGTGGTATTGCTGGGTCAAAGGGTATTTACATCTTTATAGCCCTTTGGGCATAGTTCCAAATTGCTCTCCAGAATAGATGGATCAGTTCACAGCTCCACCAACAATGCATGAGTGTTCCAATTTTTCCACAGCTTCTCTAACATTTATTATTTTCCTTTTTTGTCATATTAGCCAATCTGATAGGTATCAGGTGGTAGCTTAGAGTTGTTTTAATTCACATTTCTCTAATCAATAGTGATTTAGAGCATTTTTTTCATATGAGAATAGACAGCTTTGATTTCTTCATCAGAAAACTGCCTGTTCATATCCTTTGACCATTTCTCAATTGGGGAATGACTTGGATTCTAATAAATTTGATTTAGTTCCCTATATATTTTAGAAATTATGCCTTTATCAAACATACTGGCCATAAAAATGGTTTCCCAGCTTTCTGCATCCCTTCTAATTTTGGATGCATTGCTTCTGTTTGTACAAAACCTTTTAAATTTAATGTAATCAAAATCATCCATTTTGAATTTCATAATATTCTCTATCTCCTGTTTGGTCATAAACTGTTCTCCTTTCCAAAGATCTGAAAGGTAGACTATTGCTTCTTCTCCTAATTTACCTATGATATCACCTCTTATGTCTAAATCATGTACCCATTTTGACCTTATTTTACTATAAGGTGTAAGATGTTGGTCTATGCCTAATTTCTGCCATACTATCTTCCAGTTTTCCCAGCAGTCATCAAAACTATCTGGTACTAGCTAAGAATTAGAGTGGAGGATCAATGGAATAGGCTAGGCACAGGAGACACAGTACTAAATCAGGTTAGTAATGTACTGTTTGATTAACCCAAAGACTTCAGTTTCTGGGATAGGAATTCAGTATTTGACAAAAATTGCTGGGAAAACTGGAAGATTATAGGTTATTTTTAGAGAGGTGAATGAAAGGTTTGGTCACATTGATTTGATACTGTATCCAAAGGTTATCAGAGAAGTGATTATTGAATTCTCTGCCTCAGGGCTTTGTGATTCTCAGCATCACTGGTCTTTGGGAAGAGGGTATCTGAGAATACAGGAGTGATACTATTCCTGGAAGGCATCTGAAACCCAAGTCAGGTAGACACAGCCACACACTTGTGAAAAAAATGAAGGAAGTCAGTGAGTGATAAAGTAGTATTCATCTTAAGAAAATTTGTTGTATGGACAAGCTTTCAACAGCCTGCCTTTCATGTGCAGCCAAGTACAACCATCTCTTCTGAGGTTTCCCTCATTTCTTCATTTATCTTCATTGATCTCTTCAGTTTTTATTCATCCTGTCTGACTTTGTCAATCAAATTAACCATTCATTCCCCAGATGGTAATCTAAGAGATCATTCATGTTGTAAGACTGAGTTTTCTGACTTGTCTTTTCTAAGTCAGATATGGTACTTTAATTTAAGGGTCTCAAGTCTCACTGTACTTGTCAGGAATATTTATCCTTTGACTCTCAGAAGTTATTTCTAGCTTTTTTAGCTTCCTAATATGTTCACTGGATTTTTCCCTCACATTTTTCATAGAATAGTAAACATAGGCTTTGGAGTTCATGGCTAGTGGTCCATATTAAGGACATTTTTCATTTGTACAAAAAAAGATGCTTAGGAATGTTTCTTGCATACTACAGAGGTTTAGAGGCAGAGTGGTGTAGAAGAAAAAAAAGTCTGCAGTCTAATCAGAAGACTTAGGTTCACATTTTTTGTCTGGCCACTTAATGCCTATTTGTCCTTGGGCAAGCAATTTAATTTAAAGAGTCTCAGTTTTTTTCAGTAGTAAAATGAGTGAGCTTAGACCAGATAACCTACAAAGGGAGGTGGAAAGTGAAGAATTACTTAAATAATAGCAACTACTATGTGCCAGGCACAAGGCTAAGCACTTTACGAATAGTATCTCATTTGATTATATGAGCATCTTATAGGCCTCATCATTTCGAAATCTAATATCCTATCCCCTTTCATTCTAACCATATTTTTTAATATTTGTAGGTATTGGTTAATAAAGCATACCTAATATCATAATGGTTATAATCATTAAACATAATCATGAAAACAGTTTTATTGTTAATTGTAGGAATACTTCATATTTATATTGTGTTTTGAGGTTAGCAAAGCACTTTTACATACATTAAGTGATTTGATATGAATCAAATACTCAAATGGCCTCTTCAGTACCACTTTATACCAGGCTCTGAACTATGAATGTTATATATTACTTGATTAACATTTTATTCATTCTAAGATATATAATGGCCAATAACAAAAGCAAAATGGTATTTGGTACTTCAAGAGTATGTGATTTTATTAGTATTAGTACTAGTATTAGTATTAGTATTAATGACAATGAAATAGATTGCATTTCCAACTCCTAGCAAGCAAAAGGTAGTTTTCATGAGTTCATTACACTGGGGTCATTGCTATGAGCTTTTCTGAACTTACTTCAGCAGATATTAAAACTATAAACCTATACATATGGTTTATCCTCTGTCCCACATTCACAGTCTTTCTAGTTTGTAAGACCTTCCAAAGCTTGTGCTCTATTAGTGGTTTCTTTAAATTATTATTTTCTATTGATTAACATCCATATTAAACTTGAGAATTAGAGCTGTTATATCATCAAATTAGATGTTCCTTGAAAGGAGGTAGATTATAACTCATCCATGGCTGCCTATCCTGTGCCACATTCTGTTCCCATTCTGTGTCCAAATCATCCCCAAAAGGTCCCCTCAGAGGATCCACTCAATATAGTAGAGGCATTACTCCTTTTCATTCTCTCCTGATATGACATATATACTAGTGTAGACTTTGGTCTGTCTACCTTTCAGTCTTTACTTTCACTAAAGGACCAGCTATTATTTTCCTATCATATACTTTAACTTTAACTCCTTTCCCTCCTCCCTGGAATTCTTATTTGGTTATGTGTTTCAGCCTGCTTACACCACATGCACTTTTTCATTACCCTCTGTCTGATGTAAATTTTTACTTCTTTGGAGGCTATTTTGTCCCATATTTTGCAGACAACTAGCAGAATCATAATGTTGATATTTAAAAAAAAAAAAAAAAGATGTTCTTTAACTTTCAGGATAGGCTGAGAGTCATTAAAGGAACTCTGAAATTTCACAAAGACATTGTTCTCCTTTTTAATTCTAGGATGAATTTGTGCTGTCTGTTCCAGATATACACATTGCTAGATAAGGTCTATAGGTTGTCCATCCATCTGCAAATCATTCTGAACAATAGATACTTTTCATCCACTTGTTCTTTTCTGTGTGCCTGATTAAGACAAAATATTTTGAGTAGCTATATATCTATTGCAGGAGGCTCTACAATTTCAGCTCTTGGTACACAATGCCACATATAAATGGGAACATCTGGAAGTTCTAAGTATCCATAAAAAATCCATCTTCAACTTAAACTCTGTTCTGGACCTCTTTTAACACAATGCCAAATACTTTTTAAGAGCTCATATCTCCCCGTTTTATTTCTTGCCTGATGTTTATAAATGAAAAGTAAGTTAGCAGGCTTATTTTTGTTACATATTTCAGGAAATTAAAAAATATAACTTAAATTCATGAATGGGAGACACTTTATTAAAAAGGATGTGTTAAAGAAATATTTGCGGGGGGGGGGGGGCGGAGGCGGTGGTCTAGGGTGTCGTGTCGCTTGACCGCAGGGAATCAGGCCCTTTGGTGTGAGGCGGGTCAGGCGACCGTCCGCGCCCATGACATTCAAACGGAGCCGCACCTGGTGCTGTGGCTGCTGCCATGTCAGCACCAGGACCATTATCCTGGGGACCTGGTACATGGTGGTGAATCTGCTGGTGGGAATCCTGTTAACCGTGGAGGTAACTCACCCCAATACAGTGGCCACTGTCAACCTCCAGTACGAATTCATTGGTAATTACTATTCTTCCGAAAGGATGGCCGAAAATGCCTGCGTCCTCTTTTGGCTTCTCGCTGCTTATGTTCACAATCAGCGCCATGATGGTCCATGGAGCCGCTGCCCATCGCGTGGGCTGGCTGATTCCCTTCTTCTCTACCGACTCTTCGACTTTGTCCTCAGCTGCCTGGTCACCATCAGCTCGCTCAATTATTTGCCAAAAATCAAAGATTATCTGGATCAGCTCCCCTCGTTCCCCTATAAGGACGACCTGCTGGCGCTGGACTCCAGCTGCCTCCCCTTCCTGGTCCTCATCTTTTTCACCCGGTTCATCATCTTTAAGGCTTATCTCATAAATTGTGCCTGGACCCCCCCCCCCCACCCCTCCGCCTTATATCCCAGCCTGATGGACGGACCCAGACTTTTGTTAATAAACACTACACCAGCCTGGGGAGGGTTTTTTTTTTTTTCCTAAATGCTGATCTAGGAACCACCCCACAGTCCAAAGTTGTTTTCCTATCAGCCTGTACACACCAGGTCGTTTTCTAATTGCTTGAGTCTTTTTTACTCTGAGCGTTTGTTAGGGACGTTGTTGGAAGCTCATCTGTTTTTTTGTGGGATGGGATCTTGGGTCCTATTGCAGTAGCTCTGGCCCACCCACATCCGGCTAAGCCCGAACCTGAGGCTCTTGTCACTCCGGAGGGGGTGGTCTCTGGACATCCTCTTTGAACTGATACTGCCTTTCCTTGATCTTGGGTCGGCTTGGGTACCACCTGCACCACCCAAGGCTTGTTCAAGATCCAAGGAGGAGGATGCCCAGAGTGCCCACACTCAACAGGGGTGGCTGCATGGCTCCAATTTGTACATACCTCTTTTTCTCTCTGAGAAGATGCATTAATAAACCTTTTCAGAAAAATAAAAAAAAAAGAAAAGAAATATTGTTCTGCCAAATTGAAAAAAAGTTTTTCATAAACAAACAATAAACAGTAGGATATTTTATTCTCAACATCTTTCATTCACTTTTCAAAGGTTAAAGATATTGTCAATTGTATAGTATTACTTGAAATATGTAGTACAATAATATTAAAATATGAAATAGCCCATAAATTTCATGAATTAAGATAAAACTATAAATTAGATATGTCATTAATTAGTAAATTCATTGAAAGCCAGTCAATGAAAATTTATTAAGCACTTGCTATGTGCCAGTCACTCTGCTAGCATATATTGAGAATGCATCTTTGGAATATACCAGGCAAAAAAAATAGAGATAGAGATAGAGATAGAGATAGATATGTCTATTTGCAGAAATATAACATGGACATCAAGCACTGGGTGAAGAATGAACTGGAGAATATTCTTTTTAATAGCTCTTATTGTAGTCAACTACTCACCAATGTACTCCAATGTACATTAGGAAATGATGATGAGTTTGGAGAGTTATCGCTTCTGTATTTTTCCCCCAACTCAAAATTTCCCCACACTTTCTTCTAAAAGTGCTTGTGTTTTGTTTTAAATTTTTAATCCAATAAGAGGAAGAAATGTTATTGAACAAAGTAGGACAAGTTTCAAAATTGTTACAATCTTTTTGCAGACACTGAAAAGTTGTACTTGTCACCAGATTGTTCATTACTTTCATACTGGCATTCAAAATTTTATCAACCAATCAATCCTATGTGTCAAGCACTGTTTTAATTGCATTATTGTTACTCTTTAGGGCACAGATGGGTATTGCTAATGGACACATTTGCTTGGGACATGACCAGCTCTTTGACTTCAAATTCCCACTTTTTTTTTTCCAATCAACCTTTTCTTCTTTTCTTTATTTTTATACAATTGGTGTTTGTGTATTTTTCTGTTTGTGTTAGTGCTTCACTGTTAACTTTGAATTTGTTGACAATAGTTGGATGTACCTTCTAAGCACAATCTTCTATGTTGGTTTCCTAACACTGGTAGTTATTTGAAGCTCAACTCATGTAGACAGCTAGATTTCTGAAAACAAAGAGGATGTTCTTATTTTTCCACATGATGACTGATACCCCCTTTCACTAGTTGAAATCCCACTTTGAACATAGTCTTTTTTGTTTTCTTTTCACTTTGTTTTGCTTTATTCTATGATTTCCCTTTGATCTCAGCTGCTGCTGAATGGCTGGGCCCGTTATGGGGTTGCCTTTATGGAGTCCTGTTCATCATGCTCTGATATTGATTTATTTTCAGAGTTTTGGGTCAGTCTGGGTCTCTAGCAACTCCTGTTAAAGATTGCTTCTGTTATTTCAGTCTGCCCTTCAGAAGAAGCAAATAGCAGCAAAAGATATGAACAGATAGACAGAAATTGACAAATGTTGGATGGGCTGCAGGAAAACAGCTACCCTAAGGAACTATCAGTGCATGTGTGAATTGATATAGCCATTCCAGAAAACAAGCCAGATCTAGGCCACCAAAATTTGCTTAGTTGTTCATAAATGTTGACTTGATTATGCCACTACTAAGCCTACAAAGAGATAAAGGAAGGAGGAAAATGACCCACAATTACAAAAATGTCTGTCAAGGCTCTTTTTATCACAGCAAAGAGCTGTGAATTAAGGGGATACCCATCAATTGGGGAAAGCATAATCAACTTATGGTATTTAAATGTAATGGAATATAATTATGCTATAAATATTGCTGTATTAAAGATATTATATGCACAATATTATTGTGTTAATATATTTAAATAGTTATAACTGGTAAAAGAGTACTGGTTCTTTAATCGAAGACATGTTTCAATGGGATGGTTTCACAGAAAAATCAGGGAAGACTTGTATTAACTGATTCTCAGTAAAGGGAGAAAAACCAGGAGAGAAAAAATCATACACTAACATTATAAAGACAAGCAGCTTTGAATTATTTAAGAACTCTAAACAATGTAATGAGAAACTATGACTACAGAGAACCAGCATGTTACCCAGTTGTTACATCAAGGTGATGACAACCTCATTTGTCTGAAAACTGACTTCTTTTAGATTCTTTCCTCAATCCAATCAATGAATGACCTGAGGCTGACCAAAATTTATCCATTCCAGCCTCTAGTTACTTTGTAGATCTCCAGAAGAATCTCATAAATCTCAGTTTATGTAAAAAACAAACAAGAAAACAAAAAACCCAACAACCCCTTAACAGGTACAATAAAGGGTAATCAACCCCAAGGGCAGCCTTTTCACATGCTCTATTTGTTGTTTGTACCCTATATAAACTCTGTTTTGGACCTCACCCTTTGGATACTCCTAGAATGCTGTGGCAATATCTGTCCCCAAGAAAGACCTTAATTTTATTATGTTGATTGTTTTAATAATTTTTCAGGTTGACACTCTGGGGGTTTGTGTGGGATTTGGAAACCTGTCCTGCCCCAGCTCAGCTACACTCCATTTTTTTTTTTTTTACTTAAGATGCTTGGCACCAGCAATAATCCATTGGGTTCTTAGTCTGGACTTAAACTTGGTGGCTTGGCTTGAGTAAGAGGGTCTCTCATAAGAACTGCAAAATTTACTGAGAACTAATTCCCCACCCAGTCCCTTTTTCCCAGGCAAATGAATTGCCTGGGGCTGACTGTCTTTGTCATTTCCAGACTCTTGATGGACTTAGGGACCTTCCCCCAAGCAACTTATCCCCTCCCAATGTTTCCCACCTTACTCCCTGGACTTTATGTTATTATGTAAAAAGGGTCCACCTACATTAAGTAGTTTCTATTCAGTCAGTAACAAATATACTTAACTTAGGAGCAGTTTTATTATTTCTTTTGTCAAGGGTTTGTTTACATTAATTAGCTATATGTCACTTTGGAGCAATCTTTTGGTTCCCTTTTAGTTCTGTTACCCCATTAAAAACCCTGTCCTCTGTTCCCATCTTTGGGTATTCCTAGTTTCCGAGCTTTGCAATACCATGAGCTATAGTTCCTCTGCCCAGATTAAAGACCTTATTTTCTCCTATATTGATTGTTTCCTTAATTTCCAGGTTAACACTCAAAACCTGGAACTTGCAACTTTTTCACTTGAATTCCTAAAGTTCTTTGATCTGGGGTCTGGCAAAACCCATGGTTATGGGTAATTTGTGGTCTACTTTAGTATGTCCACCTAAATGGACTGCTACTTGTTGTTTTCCAAGTATGGACCATGTTCTTGTAAGTACTTGGAAAATTGGCAGAAATTTGACTAAGTCTCATGAACACTGATGGCCACACCATTGGGATCTCCTTTTTGAGTTTATTCTTGATTCTGCCAGCCCAAAGAAAGGGGCCCTGAGTAGGATGCAATTTCCCAATGCCTTCTCCCCTCCTCTGACAGGAGTCTCCCCGTTTAAAAAGATCAGTTGATCTGGAACAAATTTTTAGGGCTTTGAGGAGATAAAGGACATAATTTGTGCATACTAAATTATTTTAAGAATCTTTACTGCTACTATTTACTGCTTTTGTGTCTTTCCTTGTAGATTGCTATTTGTATTAAAATATTCTGTTAATGTGAGTGTGAATATCTGAGTAAAAAGCTAGCTGTTGTGTTTTTTTGTCTTCCCTCTTGCTGTCCAAGATAAGTCCTTTATCTTGCACTAAGTTATACAATTATCTCTGCCACTAAAAGTAGAATTGTCAGAAAGGTAATTTACATAGGAAGACAGAGGGTGACTACAGCTTTTTTTAACCAGCTTTTAAGAAATGTGTTCAGATTTTAATTGGGAATTGATCTCTAATATTACAAATATTAAATCCAGGTTGGTAAATAAGGTTCCATTTAAATCTGGGGAAGTCTCTGGCTTCTCAAGTTACCAGTTTTTTATCACAATATAAAAATGAGTTTATTGATAATAATGGTTTCATGTTGAAATGTTAATAAGTATATGAACCTTAGATAAATTGAGAATCATACCATTTGAGAATACAGACTCAGTTATAAATGAATTTATTCTACTCTCATTTTAAATGAAATATGACTCCTGATGAGAATTTTGTCAGGGTTTATTGTTATATTTGCATTAAGTATTTAAAAATTTCATGGATCTGGAAAATTTTTAATTGCATGATCTTGAAAGAAGTTACTTCAGTTTACCAATCAGTAATGTGAATACTTGTTAATTAATAGACGAGTACTCTTTTGGGTTATAAGTTATAGATTCAACTATTAAAAGACTGATATCAAATTTCAATTGAAACTGCTTGTCTAGAAATGTAATAGATATTGTCATTGTTTTTACTATGAATTCACAATAAGTGGCCTCAAAGTCAGGAACACCTGTTGTCAAGTTTCCCCTCTGGGATCTTTCATAGGCATAATGAATATGACTGGGAAAAATTTGGCTTATTGGAGTAAATACCAAAAAAAATTTTTTTTTTTAATTCTGAAAATGAAGGTTTCCCTAATAGGCCGGAGAAACTTGTTTGACTTAGCCATGGTACTGTGCTTGAAAGTTTTTTCTCAATAAGGCTATTAAGTAATTTCTTAATCTAAAGTCAGATCAAGTAGGTAGCAGTAGGCTAGTTAAAAGCAGAGTTTACCATTGTCTCTTTTGCTAAGCTTCCCAGGTATTTCAAGTTTTCATGACCCTAGCATTCAAATAAAATGACTTTGTGTTTTGATACCTTTTCATTGATAGGTGCTTAAGTAAGTTTTGTTTCATAATAGTTTTATTTCATAATAGGATATTCAACTGGAATTGGTTTTATTACTATCTGAAGTTGTTTTAAAGCATGTTTATAACATTATAATGCTTTTCCTTCCCATAATATTTTTTTTTTCATTTCCAGGATTAAAACTTCCATAGCAGTCATCTACTTTTTAAATGTTAACCTAACTTACTATTTTGGTGTTTTTAGGCAAACAGCATTTTCATGCCAAGTGTGAGTTATATCAGAGCCAACTTGTTCTACAAATATTGGTGGGGGATAATGAAATGAGCTACACATGATGTTTATCTACAATGTGAAATCTATCCCAAACATAATGTTAGCAAACCTAAGACTTCCTCTTGGGAAATTCCCTCTCCCTGAGGCCCCCTTTCAAGTCTGGGAGATTGATTTTTTTCATCCCCACTCTCCTCTAGTTATAAGTTCATATTAGTTATGGTTTGAATGTTCTCCCATTGAGGAGAGGCTTTTCCTTGAATGCAAGACTCATAGCCAAATGCTTATAAGAAAGGATTTTCCCCATCTAGGGAATTCCTAAAGAAATTCTCAGACAAGGGCACTCATTTTACTGGTTACATTTTCTCCCAGTTGGTAGCAGCCAGGCCAGTTCTTCAACACTTACTTACACTGCTTACCAACTCCAGTTCTCAGTTCTCTAAAATGAAGCAATGGAATTATTGTTCAGCTTGGCAAAATTTATGAACGATTTGATTCTGTCATGGCCGAAAACCCTTCCTCTAGTTCTTCTGAACCTTATGTTATGGGCTCACAGCACCACAGAAGTTCTCTGGGGCACATCAAAGAACCTTCTCCTTGAGAAACTAAACCAGAGGACAGACATGCCAGAGACCTAGGTGGAAACAGATCAGACTGAACTAGCTCCGGGACCCCTACCCTTCATTCTAGTCTCCCTCAAACCTGGGGCAATAGGATTAGGTGTGGCTGCTGCCTTTGTGCCAGGAGCAGATGGCTTGAGAGATCTGCAGCCACCCCTCACCCAACTTTTCCAGCCACTACTGGTGTGGGATGGTTCTCCCTCACTAAAGGAACTTTCCACAGTCAGATGATCACACTCATCAGTCCTCTATAAAAGTGTCTACCTGTCTCCTGCTTGAGGAGATTGGTATCTCAGAGTCACTCTCTCTGTGCCACGCCTTTCTCCTCATGGGAAGTCCAAGGACTTTCTTTCATGGTTTCCCTTCCCCTCCCTTCCCTTGCCCCTAAATAAATGACTATCTTGTTCTAATTGCTTTTGTGTGCTAGAGGGTATAATTCTTTAAAGAGGAATTCCTAAGGACCCCAAACCCCTACCTCTTACCCCATTTTCCCCATGACACTTAGGGCAACCCCTTTTGGTAAATATTATTTCATCCTTTGAAATCGTCACCAGGAATCCTATGCCCTTCATTTCTCCCTCCAGCTCCTCCCTCACCACCAAGGTCTTCCTTCTGTCCTACTGCAGAGGATTCACCGGAACTCTTTATCAACTTAACCATCTTATCTCTGTTATTTTCTAGAGACTCAACCTTAAATCTACCTACCCTGCAGCTGGAAATTGGAGACTGAGTGTATTTGAAAAGGCATCTAAGCAAGGATTCCCTACAACCCAGGTAAAGGTCTCTATCAAGTCCTGCTAATCAACCCCTCTGCCACAACATTGAAGCTAAGTTGGCAAATGAATACATCTCTCTCCTGAAGAGGAGCTCCAATCCCTAAATGGATCTCCCAGTAAGCCAGAAAAGGCACAGCACAGCAGGGTAGTCCATTTCCCCAAGACACACTGGGCGTGATCTAAGAATCCTGTTTTCCTTGCCCCAATTTAAATTAATGTCCCTGTACCAGCTACTAAATGTGCACTAGTTGTTCTCTCTTATTTTCTATTACCATTAACAGATTCTCAATTGGGGGGGGAGGAAATGTGTATAAAATCACCCCTCTTTGCTGTAAACTTCAGCAAGATATCAGACTTAGTGCTTCTTTTTAGACAGGATTCAGGAAATGACAAACTCAATTATCTGAGAACTGAATGATTTTTTAGTTTCTTTCCCCAGACCAATGAATGACCTGGGCCTGAACAAAGTTTGTCAATTCTAGCCCCTGATTACTTTGTAGATCTCCCAAAGAAACTAGGAACTCTCAGTTTATATATAAAACAAAACAAAACGAAACAAGAAACAAACTTAACAGGTAAAACAAAGGATAATCGACCCCAAAGGCAGCCTTTTCGCATGCTCGGTTTATATCCTATATAAATTGTTTTCTGACCCCACCCTTTCTGTACTCCTAGCCTACTCTGACAGTATCATTAGTTTTAACTCCTCTGCACCTATTAAAGACCTTAAGTTTGTTATGGTGATTGTTTTAATAATTTTCCAGTTAATAGTGAAACTCTAAGCAATGTCGCATACTTTCTGAACATGGGCAACTCTGAATGTTCATTATAAATGTTTTGTTTTTAATTTTTTGTTAACGGGAAAAGGGGTTGGTTAGATGTAATAATAATAATCTCTAGTGTGTAATTTAAGATTCTAAATGTGGATTCTAATCTGTTCCCCCAGTTTTGGGGGAAACTGACTAAAATCACTGATAAAACGAGTTTAGGTTTTTAAGGGTTTATTGGAAAATAGAAGGAAAAAGATTGAGAACAGAATTCCAACAGCCTGGCATTCCTATCTTTCCTCAAATTTCCTGTGAAGTCCTCTGCCGCCACCACCATCCAGTCAGGAACCCAAAAAGCCCCAGAGCTCTCCGCGCAGGCTCCCTTTCCTCCTTCCTGTCTCCTCCCAGACCATAGGAGGCTCCTCCCTTTCCTCCTTCCTGTCTCCTCCCAGACCATAGGAGGCTGGTAGCCTTGATAGACAGCACCCATGAGCAAATGTCATTTCCTGACGCCAAGGAAAAGCCACAATGTCTCTGAGGCATTTCCTCATGGTGGAGCTTTCCCACAGCAAGTCTCCAGTAGGTGGCATCATTCCAATCATTACAGTCCCCCCTTTTGTTCCTCAAGAAACAAAATGTTTCCTTGATGGAACAGTAAAAAGAATATAATAACTATTGCTAACTAATAATATGTGAACAACAATATAGAAAAGGAAGAGAGGAAAGTTTTGTCCAGAGGGGCAATTTTTTTTTTTCCTCATGAACCGACGCTTTGACATTAGTCTTGCAAAGGGAGAGCCTCTGCAGAGAGTACATGTTACAGATACTATATATTATAACAGAAAGGAGATAGTAAAAGCTAATAAAACAAAACAGTTCATATAAAGTCTCTGAGTTCTCTTGTCTTCCTGAAGTGGTAAGATGTCATCAGGAGGAAACTGGATTCTGGTCTGGAAAACTGGATTCTGGACTCTAGTCTGGAAAGCTGGATTCTGGACTCTGGTCTGGAAAGCTGGATTATCTTCTTTAACTGTTTGAATTTCTGTATTTTTACTAAACCTTAGCATAGCATTGTCAATGATCAGATTAATAAATTCCATTACATTCCCTCCTTTATATCCTTAGACTTCCAATAGAAGGTTGAGGTAGTTTTGCAATCAGTAACACTTTTTACCACCATGTGTCTGGATCAAAGCCAAATTTAGTATGTGTTGATGACACCTGAAAATGCTATGGAAAGGTTATCATACCATATCTTATGGTTCCGAGACAGCCAATGATTGTGCTAGGCCACAGGTGAGTTCAACTGAGTGAGATAAAAAGATAAATAAGTTCAGTTAAATTAGGAGGGAGAGAGGATGAATACTGGACTGTGCCTAGTAATTATGCTCTACATAGTCACCATCATAAGCAAACCATGGACTTACATATACCAGTCTCTCCTTTTGTTGCACATATATTCTCTCCAGGGCCTGCATCAAAGTTCACAGCAAGTTAGTCTCTGAAATGATAAGTTTCCATACTTCCAAAATCTCATGTGAAGGCAAAGCTTCCTGCTGTTTCATGGCATTAGAAGGAAACCCGTTGAGAACTATTCGGCGGGAGCTCCTAAATAAAGGGACCCAAGAAGTCCTAAAGTATCTGAGGAGCAAAATTAAAGTCCCTTTGTGGTCGCCAAACTGTGTAATTTAAGATTCTAAATGTGGATTCTAATCTGTTCCCCCAGTTTTAGGGGAAACTGACTAAAATCACTGAAAAAACGAGTTTAGGTTTTTAAGGGTTTATTGAGACTGTCTCTCCTCAGTGTGGGCTGTTCTCTTTTTTTAGTTTCATCTATGAGGATTTTCTTAGCATGGGGTATTCTTTTTATTTATTTTTTTATTTTTTGCGGGGCAACAAGGGTTAAGTGACTTGCCCAGGGTCACACAGCTAGTGTCAAGTGTCTGAGGCTGAATTTGAACTCAGGTTCTCCTGAATCCAGGGCCGGTGCTTTATCCACTGCACCACTTAGCTGCCCCTGGGGTATTCTTTTTTATTGTATTCACAGTTTCCTTTTGTTCACTCATATCTATAGCCTCAGTGCTGTGATTGAGATTTTGTGATCTAAGAATCCTGTTTTCCTTGCACCAATTTAAATTAATGTCCCTGTGCCAGCTACTAAATGTTAAGTTTTATCCACTTCTGCACTCTGTCTGGAATGGGGCAGGCATAGCTTGCTTCATTCTTATTCCCTGTATTCTGCATGGATGCCAGTTATGTGCCATAATTCTAGATAGGGTTGTTGGGACCTAGGCCCACTGGTTTCTGCTTTTTTTTTTCTTGCCAGCCCAACACAGGTGCTGGCCTTGGCTGTGTCTCCTTTTTCTTGTTCAATTACAACCTGTGAGTTGACTTGGTTGCCTATTTCCTGATAATATATCAAGGATTGCACTAGTTTCAAGACTTCTGGATAGTGCCTAGCATCAGGATGCTCCAGCTCTGCATGGTCTCTGTACCTAGGCAGTTATCTGCTAAGTCCTAAGGCCATCCTTGATGTGGCACCAATATGAATGCGAGTTTAGGAACTCTTATGATACCCTTAGTTGTACATAAAATACTTGGATGTATCTCTCTGTACTTTGTTCCATTCCCTGCTGTGACTATACCAGGATACTATGCTACCAGCTCCACCCTCACTTGGTGTATCTCCATGTAAAATTCCCATATGCTTCTGTACATCTTATTCAACAGTACTGGACTAGATGGTAGAGATTTGTCTTTTGTTTCATTTATCATAGCCTCATCTATCATCCTCCCTCATTTTTGCTAGAGTCTTTTTCAAAGGGCACTAGGATTGGTTTGGACTTTTTCAAATTGTCATCTTAACCAGTGGCTCAGAGTTTAGAAGTCAAATCCTTTTATTGAAAGCTTTATGTTGATTAAAAAAAAATGTTCTTGCGGGTTCCATTTAAAATGGCAAGAAAAGTTCCATTAATAATATTATCTGATCTAAGAATTTGATTGTGAATCAAATTAAAGTAGCTCTTGCTGCCAATGTTGTGATTTGAAAACTGTACTGTCAACTGATCATCCCTTATGTTGCTGAATGATTTTTAAAAATAGAGTTTCTCTTTCTTATGATATCTTCAACTTAAAATTCATTGTATTTGAAGATACATACATTTTAGTCATTTTCCTTTAGCATAGATCTAACTGTGTAACTCCCCAATTTAAACACAAAAGAGTGTCCTAGTGCCTCTACAATAATAAAGTTAACTATCATTTTATGGCCTACACAACTCCCAACTCATCTTCCTAGCCTCAGATGCCATTACTCTCTCACACCCTGCAATCCCATCAAACAGACCTCTCTATTCCTTTCATGCCACTCTTCTCTTACTTTCTGCCTTAGCCTTGTCATCTCCTGTACCTGAGATTAATTCCCTTCTTACCTATTCCTCACATAGTCCCTCTTGCTTAAAGCTAGTAACATCTCCTACTCTCCAATTTTCTGGTGCCTCCTTCCTAACTTTTTAAGTATTTTGTATATGATTAAACTTATTAATTTTATATTTATGGTGTTTGTGTGGATAATAATTATTAGTTTTCTCTCTCCATAGAATTTAAGCTTATTGCAACTAGGACTTATTTCATTCCTTGCACTGGTATTCCCGCACCTGGCATAGGGCCTGGCACATAAATGACCCCTAATAAATGCTGTTGAATGAATGGCCAAGTTCATAAAATGATTAAATTGCAAAGCTACAATTCAAGCCTCTGTCCTATCATTCCAGTGCCATCACCCTTTCCATTAGAACCTACTGCCTTCTGCTAAGAAATAAGAGGAACACAGTAACCATTTTAGGAAAACAATATTTAGAATTAAGCTCACAATGAATCAGTCTCTTCAACTAACCAAATACTCCTGGTCACATGCCTATGCAATTCCCAGGAAAGGTGCTAGTGCCTCATTTGACCACTAGGAGAAAAGGACCCACATGGCTGATCTCTCTGCAAGCACTGACTGTGTCAGTGTCACATACAATAGTAAAGAGAAAGCCATACTGAAGTTTTAAGTTTTTCTTTCTTTCTTAAAGACATTCTAGAATAATCTAATGATAGTCAATAGGTTTTCTAATAGCTATCTGTGCATGAGGCCTTCTAGATTATCATACTTTCATCCAACTGCATCCACCTCAACTTCTCCAACTTCAATCTACTACTCTGATCTCTTCCCCATAATGTTTAAAATTCAATTTAAGCAACTAATTTCATTTTTTTGTTTACTAGGCAGTATTTTAAAATGATTTATGACTATGATTTATTTAGTTTTTTAGAGCCAAAAGTATTGCCAGATATATAGTTGGTGCCATTCTTCATTTCAATCATTTATTTTTTAAAGACACAAATAACATAGTACCAATGAAATTCCATAGTGAACAGAACAACTCAGCATTTTTCAGCTGGTGTTTTTAAGATATTTTTCACTTGAAAACTTCAAAACTTTATTATGTAAGAATTATTTAAAAAACAACTTGATATATAAGTTTGTATTGTATGCATGTGTGTTCTGCCTTTTGCTTAAACAAAAAAAATGAAAATGGATTCTTAGAAATCTGTTAGAAAAAAATAAAATTTTGTATGCTTTCTCTTATTGATAATGAACTGGGCTTTTTTTGCATTTTTCTATTTTGAAATTATGATGTTATATGACTGCATACATTTATTTCATGAAGTAATTCATTATGCATTCAGGTCTACACATGTTAAGTAACTCATAAGTCTAAGCCTAGATTTTTTTTCACTGAAATAAATATGATATCTCAACAAGAAAGATTAAAATATCTTTGAATACCTCTTGGAGCTAAAAATATTACTTAACAATGCATGAACTGGAGCAGCTAGGTGGCACAGTGGATAGAATACTGACCCTAGAGTCAGGAGGACATGAGTTCAAATCCAGCCTCAGACACTTGACACTTACCAGCTGTGTGACCCTGGGCAAGTCACTTAATGCCAATTGCCTCACAAAAAAAACAAAAACAAAAACAAACAAAAAAACAATGCATGAACCTAAGTAAATTTATGCTTAAATCAATTCATTAATATAGTTCCCCCAAAATATTGCTCTTATTTCTTTCTTGAGATCATGTTTTTCAGATATTTGACTTCTAATATCCTTCACTATAAAACACTATATTCTGTTTGATTCCTATAGGTGCCACTAATATCTTATAACTAATGTCTATCAATAATCTGACGTTTTATTCCATTGGATTTCTTCGGTTTGTTTTTATTGTTGGCCCCTTAGTAGAGGTAGCTAGTATTACAGTGGATAGAGAACTGGGCTTAACATCAGGAAAATGAGTTCAAATCTGGCCTCAGACATTTAGAAGCTTTGTGACCCTGGGTAACCTCTGAATCCTCAGTTTTCTCAACTGTAAAATGGGTATAATAATAGTCCCTACTTTGAAGAATTATTGCAAAAATCAGATGCAATAATATTTTTAAAAGGACTTAACACAATCTCTGGCACATATTATGTGTCATGACCTTCCCCCTTTTCCTAATAACCATTTGGATTTTGATTATATATATGTTTTAATTAGTACTTATTTTGTTATTTCTAGCTCATCATCCATTAATATATTTGGTTATATTCTAGTTCTTTATTCTGATATTACATCTATATTTAATATTTACTCAAAATGTCATTAGTACAGTGATTCTTTCTGCTACATAATTAACAGATAAGCAATTTCAATAGAATTTTATATAGGACTAATATTTGTGGCCTCCCACTGTATAACATGAAAATGACATATTTAATTTATGACCTTCTCATGGAATCTCATAAGCAGAAATTATGTCCTTTCATTCCCATTTAAGAGATGGAGAAATTAAGTTGCTGAGTAATGCTTGAATCTTCTCTTCCTATAATTTGTTCAGTATTTCTGCATTTCCTTCATGATGCTTATATTACATAACATGGATGTTTCTGAGAAACTAGTAGAGATGGCAACTATCTTAATAAATAAACACTTGGCCTGTCAAAAGAAACTATGGAAAAGCATCTATTCTCACATATCTGATGGTGTTTGCCAGATTAGATAAGAATGAGTTTCATTTTTATGGATTTCAAAGAAATTTGTATATTTGTAGAGTTTATAGAAATATGATATAATGACACTACGTGTTACCTAAATCTATCTATCAATAAGCATTATTAAATTCCTACTATGTGCCAGGCACTAGAGAAAGAATGACAAAAACCAGTCTTTGCCCTTGATGAGCTTACAGTCTGTCATGGAAACTTAATGAATTTAATTAAGTATATAAATTGTGAGTGTTTCTGGAGGAGAGAACAATAGTAGCTCAGGAAGAATCAAGGAAAAAAAAACTTCATTTAGAAGGTGGAAATTAAAATATAGTTATGGAGGAGAAGCTAGGTGGTGCAGTGGATAAGCACAGGCCCTGGATTCAGGAGGACCTGAGTTCAAAGCCAGCCTCAGACACTTGACACTAGCTGTGTGACCCTGCGAAAGTCACTTAACCATCACTGACCCCCCAAATAATTTTGGGGAAAGCCCCGAATTTAAAATATAGCTATGAAATAAATAGATTATAAAAGGTCAGGTGAGGAGGGAGTAGATATCAGGTTTGGAGGAAAGCCAGTAGAAAGGTGCAGATAATGGAGGTGCTCAACTGTGTTGGAAGATGACCAAGGTCATTTCAGCTGGACTACAGTGAATGAGAACAGTGACTGATGTAGAGGATATTCCAAAAGTCTCAGTAAAATTTTAAGCTCTAAAGGTAAAAACCAAACAGACTTTTTTCAAACCCTATAGAATGAAGTTTTGAAATGACAATGGCTTTGAAGAGCTTCAGCCAATCAGAAAAACTTATGCTTGATTCAAAAAGCCATTGGAGGGCATTGGAGTTTATTGAGTATTGGAGTGAAATGGTCAGACCTGCAATTTAGGAAAATCAATTTGGTAGTTGTGTGGGGAATGTATTGACTTGAATCAGGGAGTCCCAATAGAAGGTCATTGATATATTCCAATTGAGAAATGATAAGGATATAAAGTAGAGTGGTGACTATGTGAGTAGAGAGATAGGGACAGGTGTCAGAAATCTAAAAAAAATAGAAAAAAGAAATTTGTCAACTGATTGAATATATAGGTTTAGAGAAAGAGGATTCAAGAATAATGATAATTTTGCAAACCAAAATAACTGAAAATAATCATAGGATCATAGTTTTAGTGTTAGAATTTACTTGAGAAGTCATTAACTCCAACTATCATTTTACAAATGGGAAACAAGTGGCTTAATTCAGTTCTTCAAAGACATGTACCAATGAATCATCAAGCATGCATTAAGTTCTTTCTGTGTGCCAGCTACTGAGTGAAGCATAAGAAAAATGAAGAAAAGGCAAAAAAAGTTTCTACACTGAAAGCTCACCTTCTAACGGTGGAGATGACATATATAAACCAGAACACGCAAGATACATACAGTATAGATGAAAGTTAAGCTTAGAGATGATGCTGATAGAAGTCATAATTGTGGGAACAGTAAAAAATTCCTAAAATAGATGACTCTGTCAAATAGTAAAATGGAGAGATAATAGAAGGAATCTTCAAATACTCCACATATAGATTATGTGGATCTTCAATGGATCTCATCCACCAAATGGTTCAGACCATAGTCCATCTATGCTATTGCATCCTCAAAGGTTTTGCTCACACTTTTCTATCAATGTGAACTGTGCTGCCACCCATGACTTATTAAAAGCAATACGTAAAGGAAGGCATACTGGGTAGTATGTATATTCACAATAGAGAGTTGTTAGAAGGCCATAGATAAAAATTACATGCAAAGATTATTAGACATGATAATATTGTTATCTTCACCAATGAAGGGAATGCCTACATTGATGAATTTTTGTTTCTATTGAAATTTTTTTTTCAATATTGTATAAAGGGACTCAGATATAATTAATGCAGTACAATCAAGGGGTTCTTGAACTTTTTTGTCATGAACATCAGTGATAGTATGATGTAGCCTATAATCCCTTATAATAATAATTATTTTTAAATAATGGAAGGAAATGCTAAATTTTGGTTAGAGTTTAATAAAAATTGTTATAGTATATTTTCCCCATCAGAGTTCACAAATATTCTGAAATTTATCTACACATTCTGGATTCTAGTTTAAGAACCCTTGCTCTAATTTTATTTATTATACAGAATTAAATAATTTAACTTTTGGAAATAGCCTTTTGATCATTCCCTTCTTGGAAGCAATTTTTTTTAAAGATAATCATTTGAAAAGTCTTACTGAAAATATGGTTATAATTACATTCATTTTTTTTCTTAGAGACTTATATAAGTATTTACTTCTTCAATTATGTTATGTTTAGTTATTTTGGAATGCATACAACTGCAAGAAAATATATTATGTGGGGTGATTAAACAAGAAAAATGAGTTTAAACTAAAGCATGAATAGTGAGACAGGCTGAATTTAATAATGAGAGTGATAATGTGGTGATGATTTGTGAAGAAATTGCTGAATCTCCTCATTCAGGTAAAAATTTTAAAAGTAAATTATATCTTCCAATAAAGGTAACTCAGGACATCTTTGTGGTGTGGAAGGGACCCTGGGCTCTTGAAGTTTATGATTACAAAATCTGGCAGAATCTAAAAAAAAAATCTTTGTAATGGATGATAGGTCTTTTGTCCAAAGAGCAGGTTATTTAAAGTCAGAAAGGTTCATTGCCAGGTTAGCTCCCATGAGAACAAATTTTCCAGATGTAATGACCCTCAAGGTTCATTTACTAAGTTATAGAGAGCTTATTACCTAGATCTGTGAAGGGACTATGTGTCACATCAATCCTGTCATACCCTTCCCCAAATAATGTGGAGCCTCCTTATTGCCTTTGTATTAAAAAACAAACAAAAAATCCCAAACACTTTTGTTTGGCATTGTAACAATCTCATCCCAAGCCCTTTTTTCAAACTGATTACACTTTATTTCCCTGAATGTTACTTCTTTCACACATTCTTTCACTAAACCCCATATATTATCCCCTCTATTTTGAAAAACATAAAGGATTCATTTTTTAAATACTCTGCAAGATTGTTTCAGGCCTGGAGAACAAATAAGGTAAAGTCAAAAAGATAGGAGATGAGATGTCACAGAAAAATAATAAATATGACATATATAATATATAAGGGAATAATGAGTAAATAGTTAGTTTAGAAATAGAGTTTGGGACAAGATTATTATAATTCCAAGTAAAAGTGTTTATTTTTATGCCTGGCCCAATTAGGAAGGTACTGGAGTTTCTTGAGGAAGAGTATAACATGATGATATGACATGAAGAGTACTCCCTTTATAGCTCCAGGTCACCACCACCCTCATCTATGTACACATACACTCATAAACACATATACACAAAATGCATACACACAAATGTACATATATACACACATGTGTGCATTATCCACACATGTATATGTTTGTATGTCTGCACACAAACACACATGTGCACTTATGATTTAAAACATGAGTTAAAATATGCACATGTGTATATATGATTTTAAACATGTATATGTCTATGTATAAATGGCATCTACCTCACAGAGTTGTGAGGATCAATTGATTGTTTCGCACATACCCACATATATACATTGACATGATCTTCATAGGAACTCTGTGAGGTACTGCCACTTTGCCGATAAGGAAACTGAGTCTGCGAGAAATTAGGTGATCTGCCCAGGGCCACACAAATAATAAAGGTCTGAAATAGGACTAGAACTCAAGTGTACTCAACAGTTCCATTGTTCTATCCAATGAGTCAAGAACACAAAGGCAAGGCAAGGAATGGTACATGTATTATTATATTCCTTGCCTTGCCTTTGTGTTCTTTGTCTGTAATTTTATTGGGTTGGGAACGTCCCTGTGGGGAAATTTCCTCCAATAATGTAGGTTCCCATTTCACTTAAATTTTACAATCTTGAAGAAATGACTTGCTTGTTGACACACAGCTAGTGGATATGAATAAGAAAATCAAAATTCTTAGACATTAAGAGATTATGAACTCCAATATATACTTTTGTAAATCAAGTGCCTACCATGTGACAAGCACTGTGCTAAGCACTGGGGATAAAAAAAAAAGGTAAAAAAAATGCCCTCAAGAAGTACAAAATGTTAATAAGGAGGCAGTGGATATGGCGATCATAAAAATTTCTTCTAGTTGTAATTCCAATGATACAACATATTTCTAATTTTTTGATTCATATTGAAAGTTGAGATGTTAATATTTTTGTTTACATGGTTGAAAATATCCAGACACCACTAAATAGTTATATCATTTTGCATTTATTATTTAGATAATAACAGCTCACATTCACATAATGTTCTCTAATTTAAATAACAGCTCTTGTGAGGTGAGTAGATGGGGCAAATATGATTATTCTCATTTGATATATGAGGAAATTGAGGCTCTACATGCATAAGTTATCCACCCATGGCCATATGAAGTGAAAGAATCAAGGCTAGAACCTGGTTTTTCTGATTCTAAGGGCAAGACTCATTCCTCCATACCACTGAGGAGACAGCTGGAGATTTTAAATGACGCATTGTTCATTTTCATGGTAACTAAAAGTTACTTTTTTTTCTTTTTGCTGAGAAAAATCTATAGTTCTTGTCCTAAGTCCTGAATAAAATTTAGTTTCTCTTATTTCATGCTGTTATGCATCCTAGATTTCACTGCCTCAAAAGACATCACTTGGCTGCTGGGTATGAAATTTGCTCTGATGCAATCTTGTTTTTTTGTTTTTTGTTTTTTTGCAGGCAATTTTTGGATAGAATAAATATGCTTAGATTCCCAATCTATTTAGCATTTCAACTTCAATAGTGTGAGAAAGGTTTGAATCTCAGCCACTCTTCAAAGAGTCTGTTTTCCTCCATAAGCTTTCTAAAGGTGATTGTGGGTGAAAGTATGGCAGGTCTATTGATATCACTCTTTCTTTCCCCCTCCCCACTTAAGAATGTGGGACAAGATGTTTTCTCTTAGGCATACCATCAGAAGAGTTTTAAACAAAGACAGAAGACATCATTGTTTGTAATCTATTCTATCTTTCTGCAAAGGCAAACCTTTCTCCTTTGTGTTCCTTTGAAGACTCTTTCTCCTTTTATCAGTATGCCTTTCTTTCCCTGCTTTGAGAGGCTACACCAGTTATTTGAGTGTTGTGTTTTTTTAAGTCAGTCAAAGGAAGATGTTAGAACACACACACATATACATGCACACACACACACACACACACACACACACACACACAGCTTCATTTAGACATCTGGGGAAGAACAAGTCATTTGTTCCCTTGACAATGGAAGTAAATAAAAACTTCATTCACAATTCCTTTCTCCTAGAATTTTTCTCTTTGGGTAATATCCCACCCTAAATAGAGAATACACATACATATACATATGCATATACATACATGTATATGCATATATATTTGCATACATATATTTGATAGACAGATAGATGATAGGTGTGTATATATACACATACATACATATACATATGTACATACATACGTACGTACATACATACATATATATATATATGGAACAATGAAAAATATACTATAACCACTGTAAGGGAGAGAGAGGGGAAGAGAAATGCCTATCATACCTTGGCATGGTACTTGAAACCTTGGGAACAAATTAGTATGCAAGAGCTTAAAGCGTGGGGAGATTGCATTCAGTTATCACCCTTAAGTCTGAGGCAAGCCACATGTTTAAGCAGTCTAGTCATTATTCTCTCCATGCTTCTGCTCTACCTATTGACTGAGCACTAGTTAGACTATCTGTTCTCCTTGATTTTTCCTAGCCTATGTTCCTCCCCCAAAAATAGGTTTCTCCCCCTTACCTTTCATTCATTGTGGGGAGTAGAAACAATGAGGAGGAGGAGGAGGAGGAGGAGGAAGAAGAGAAAGAGCAGAAGGAGAAAAAGTAAGTAGAAGTGGAGGAGCACTAGGAAGAGAAGGAGAAGGAGGAGAAGAAAGAGGAGAAGGAGGAGGAGGAGGCAGCAGAAGAGAAGGAAGAATAGGAGGAGAAGGGGAAGGAGGATAGGACAAGGGGAGGACAAAGGGGAGGAAAATGGGGAAAAGGGAAGTAAAAGAGAGAGATGAGGAAAGGTAAGAAAAGTAAGAGAGAGAGTACCTTGAAACCAGATAGATCTATGTGCAAATACTGTCACTGACATACTGGATGTGTAACTAAGTAATTAACCTAAGCACTTGGTAAAACTTTAAGACTGCATATTGAACTGCCATTTAATGTCAGAAGAGACCTACTCTTTATCTATATCTGATCTCTCTCTCTCTCTCTCTCTCTCTCTCTTTCTTATATTTGTGTCTACGTATTCATATATCTATCTATATCATCAAATATTAGTTCCCTGTATTCTCCATAATTCAATCAATTATAATTAAGACGCTGTCTACTGCAAAATTGGATATTGAATCTTGCATCTTTCCTTTTTGAACATTTATCAAGGATACCCCTAATTCAAAAATAGACCATTTAAAAATCATTAAAGAGATTAGAAAACAAAAACATGGTTCAATAATTAATATTATCTTCTTTTTTCATATAATTATTTTATTATTTTAGAATTACATTTAGAGATAGTTTCCAACATTTATTTTTTTAAGATTTCTAGTTTCAAATTTTTCTCATTTCCTCCCCTCCCTGACCCCTCCCCAAGACAGCAAGTAATCTGATATAGGTTATATATGTACAATCACATTAAACATATTTCTGCATTAGTCATGTTATGAGAGAAGAATCAGAGCAAAAAGGAAAAAAAAAACTCAAAAAAGAAAAACGACAAAAACAATAGAAATAGTATGGTTCAAGCTGCATCCAGATTCAACAGTTCTTTTTTTTTTGTTTCTGGATTTGGAGAGCATTTTCCATTATGAGTCCTTTGGAACTATTTTGGCCCATTGTATTGCTGAGAAGAATCAAGTCTATCAACATATAATGTTGTTGATACTATGTACAATGTTCTCCTGGTTCTGCTCATGTCACTCATCATCAATTCATGCAAGTCCTTCCAGGTTTCTCTGAAATCTGCCTTCTCATCGTTTCATACAGCATAATAGTATTCCATGATATTCATATACCACAATTTGTTCAACCATTCCCCAATTGATGGGCAACCCCTCAATTTCCAGTTCCTTGCAATACCCAAAAGAACAGATATAAATAGTTTTATACATTGGGGTCCTTTTTCCTTTTTTATGATCTCTTTGGGTAAAAAGACCAAATAGTGGTATTTCTGGGTCAAAGGGTATTCAGTTTTATAGCCCTTTGAGCATAGTTCCAAACTGCTCTCCAGAATGGTTGAATCAGTTCACAGCTTCAACAACAATGCATTAGTGTTCCAATTTTTCCACAATTTCTCCAACATATATTATTTTCCTTTTTTATCAGATTAGATAATCTGTTGGGTGTCAGGTAGTACCTCAGAGTTGTTTTAATTTGCATTTCTTTAATCAATGGTGATTTAGACTATTTTTTCATATGACAATAGATGGTGTGAAGCTTAAAAATTCTGTGATGTCTAAAATTCTAATGAGTGGTAACCTTAAATTAGAAACATATAGCACCAATCTTTGGGCATTAATTATTTATTAAACTTTACTGGGGTTAGTAAAGAGAACACGTGGAGAAAAAAAGAAAATACCCTAGTTCCCTGTACCTTCCACTGCTCCTCTCCACACCTTGAACAGAACAGAAAGACCTTTTTTCCCCTTCTCTAGAACAGAAGCCTTCTGCAGGCCCACCCAGGCAGTTCCAACACACACAGCTCCAAGCTAATTGACTGACAAATTGATTGATAGACAAGACTTGAAGTCAGTAACTTCAGGATGCCAGACAGCTTCAGGAAGCTTAGTCACATGCTTCCTTTTCACAGGGGCGTTGCCCTGGTTCTCACAATGTCCCTCTCAGCAGGGTGGTGGCATCCCCAAATCTCACAATAGCTTTGATTCCCCTCCCTTTTATCAGCCCCCTCCCTTTTCTTTACCCTTTTCTCCCCTGCTTCTGCCCTCCCTTCTATCAGTCCCCCCTTTTCCCCTTACCCTTTTACTTCCCTAAAGAATAAGCTAAGTTTCTTTATCCAAATAAACGTATATGTTATTCCCTCTTTGAATCAAATCTAGTGAGAGTAAGGTTGAAACAATGTTCACCTCTCCCTTCTTTAACTCTATTGTAATAGGTTTTTTGCACCTCTTCATATGATATAATTCACCCCATTCCGGCTCCCCTTTCCTCTTCTCTCCATAAACTCCCTTTTTAATCCCTTAATTTTCTTTATATCATAATATCAAAGAAAATTTATATTTACACCCTATGTGTCCTTCTCTCTGCCCAAATACATACATACATATATATACGTATATATATATATATATATATATATATACACTTATATATATTTATGTACTTATAACTCTGGAGAACTGTGTGTGTGTATATATATATATAAGTTCTCAATGGCAAGAGCACTTTTTTTGTTTCTTACTCATATTGCAGCTTTTTTTTTTTTTAAAGTTGATGTCGGCTCCTGGGACACAACTGTCACTGTTTCAAGCTTCTTGTCTTGGGGCATAAGGGCTGTGTCACTGGCTTTCTACTCTGAGACCTCTAAGGCTTGGGTTTTTCACCACCCTGGGCTTGCTCCCTGTGCTTGCACCCAGTGCCCTGGGATGGCTAGACCTGGTTGCGCCTGTCATGTGGGTGGCCTTCTAGCTGGCATCCTACCCTCTCAGCTGGTGCTAGTAGATCTCACCATTGGCCTACTGCTCTGCCAGCTTTCTGAGCAGTGGCCTAGAGCCTTTGTACAAACTATTTCCCAGGCCCTAAAACACATTCTGTCCCCATATTCATCTATTAAAAAACCATACCTTCCCTTAGCATTCAGCTCAATTTCCACCCCCTACTTAAGTCCCATCCTAATGCCAACAGTTGGTAGTTACCACCTCCCTGAAATTATTTTGAATATATTCATGTTTATTTGTTTACATGTTGCTCCACCTCCCCCCCCTGAAGATAATTTAAGATCCTTTGAATTTAGAGGCTATTTCATTTTCATCATTTTACCCTCTGCACTCAGCACAATGCCTGAAAAATCATAGGCAGTTAAAGTGTTTGTTGAATGAATGAAGGCATACCAAATATTGAGAATATGAAACATCTGATTAAAAATAATCCTAAGAAAATATTATATACCAACTTTCTTGAAATTTAAAAGAAACTCATGCCAGAACTCAACAACAAAGTATTAAGGAAAGTTATTTATGATGAGCCAATCTTTTGCTTTGGAAGTTCATGAGAGGAATTTTACTGTGGACTTTTAGCTTGTTTTTGCAGTAAATATATTGGTGTAGAAAATGAGAGTTTTTATTTTTAATTCAGTTTAAATTTTATTTTTGAATTTATTTATTTTTTTAATTTAGAATTTTATTTTCCCAAATTATATGTTAAAAAACTAACATAAATTTTTCTTTTTTTTTTGTAGGCAATGGGAGTTAAGTGACTTTCCCAGGGTCACACAGTTAGTAAATGTCCAGTGTCTGAGCCCAGATTTGAACTCAGGTACTCCTGATTCCAGGGCCAGCACTTTAACTACTGCACCATCTAGCTGTCCCCAACATAATTTTTTTAAAACTGTGTTCCAAGTTCTCTTCCTCCCTCCCTTCACACCCTCCTTAAGAACTCAAACAATTCAATATAAGTTATACATATATAGTCATGCAAAATATTTCTACATTAGTCAGGTTGTGAAAGAAAAAAAGACAAAAAAAATCTTTAGAAAAAGGAACTAACAAAAAAATATGCTTCAATTTGTATTCAGATACCATTAGTTCTTTTTCTGTATATGGAATGCATAAAATTAAAATGTTTAATGGTCTTTTACTGAAATATAAATACTATTATAATTAACATGAAAATGGCTATTTTTCCTGAAATTAAATAAATAGAAAGCATACATTTCCATAGGTTTTCTTTGAAATCCATCCCCACTAAATTCTACAAGATAAAATTTCAAAGATTGGGAATTCAGGGTACCTTGCAAATAGTTATGAGATATGCAAATAAAATCTGACAATGTCAACTATAATGTCTAACATAAAATAGATTAGTCATGGAAGAACTTTCAATTTTATAGGATCATCAGCTAACAAAAGCACCCACTTGTTCAAGAATGGTGTGAAGTGTATCCAAGTTAAATGAATGGTTTATATTTTGAAACACAGTATTAACCATAAGAGGGGAACATGGAATATACTTGTATTTCTCTGCCAAGATGAAAATACCATATGATCAACTCACATAGAAGTAAGTTGATGACAGGTTATGTTTTACTTGACTGGTTTACTGTCCTCATTAATATTGGCCTAAGGAACTGTTTGCATTGTACATTCATTTATATATCCATTTATAAAAAAAATTTATGGATTCCTCATAACTATGCTAAATACCAACATTTCCTGGATTTTTATTACTATAGTAAATATTGCAAGGATCTGTTATTGCTTTGGTACTTCTTCCACAAATTCATATTGTCCTCCATCTATTACCTTGGAGAAGCCAGGTGACTTTCTCATGGTTTCATAGTCACTGTTTGGGGGGGGGGGAGGATGGAAATTTATAATTCTCTATTTATAATTGCTCTATAAACAGAGCAAATAAATTTTATGCACAAATAAGTAACACCAAACAAGATATGGTAAATCCCACAAAAGAGGCACAATCAAATGTATTTGGGACTATTTCCATATGAAAAAATGCTCTAAATCTCTAATGATTAGAGAGATGCAAATTAAAACAACTCTGAGGTACCACCTGACACCTATCAGATTGGCTAAAATGACAAAAAAGGAAGATAATAAATGTTGGAGAGGCTGTGGGAAAATTGGAACACTAATGCATTGTTGGTGGAGCTCTGAGCTGATCCAACCATTCTGGAGAGCAATTTGGAATTATGCCCAAAGGGCAATAAAGCTGTGCATACCCTTTGACCCAGCAATCCCCCTTTAGGTCTTTTGCCCAAAGAAATCATGGAAGGGGGAAAGGGACCCACATGTACAAAAATATTTATAGCTGCTCTTTACGTGGTAGCAAGGGATTGGAAGTTGAGGGGGTGCCCATCAATTGGGGAATGGCTGGACAAGTTGTGGTATATGAATACAATGGAATACTATTGTGCTGTAAGAAATGATGAGCAGGAAGAGTTCAGAGAAACCTGGAGGGTCTTACGTGAGCTGATGATGAATGAGATGAGCAGAACCAGAAGAACATTGTACACAGTATCATCAACATTGAGTGTTGACCTACTGTGATGCACTATATTCTTCTCACCAATGCAATGGTACAGAAGAGTTCCAGGGAACCATGATAGAAGAGGATCTCCAAATCCAAGAAAAAAAAAAAGAAAGAAAGAACTGTGGAGTATAGATGCTGATTGAACCATATTATTTCTTTTGTTTTGGGTGCTGTTGTTTTTTTTTTCTTTCTATTTTGAGGTTTTGCATCACTGCTCTGATTTTTTCTCTTGTAACAGGATTAATGCAGAAATAGGATTAATGTTATTATGTGTATATATATATATATATATATATGTATATGTATATGTATAGAGGTATATAGATATAACCTATATCAGATTACCTGCTGTCTAGGGGAGGGGGGAGGGAGGGGTGGGAGGGAGAAAAATCTGAAATTGTAAAGCATGTATAAACAAAAGTTGAGAACTATCTTTACATGTAATGGAAAAAATAAAATACCTCATACATTAAAAAAAATGTATTTGGGAGAGGAGATGAGACCAAAGTCACATCCAGTTTAAAGGCTGACATATGGTTTCATGGAAGAAATAACTCATGAGTTGTCCTTGAGGTACGGGGAAGATTGCAACAGGAGGGATAATTCTAGGAAGAGTAAGCAGCATGAGAAAAATTGTAGGAGTGGCAAAAGAGAATATTTAGAAAGGAATAGTAAATTTTAGTTAAATCATAGAGTATGTGAAGCAGAGAATTTGGAAATAAGGGAATATGTTAAAAGGACAGGTTCCAGAATAGATGGACTTTACATATTGAACTTGGAGTCAAGAAAATCTTAGTTCAAATATTGCCTTAAATTATTCCAAGCTACACAACCCTGAACAAGTTACTTAAGTATACAAGTTACTTACTTTCATTACCTTAAATCTAAAAAAAAGAAAAAGTGAATTGGACATGATGAATTCACAGGTCACTTCCAGCTTTATATCCATCATCCTCTGAAATTAGTCTATTCTGAGGCTTTCATATTTATCATTTAGGATTAAAATCTCAGTATAATCATGCTAAATGTTTATAGATCAATTATTTTTTTTCATATTTTAATGGTAATAATAACAACAAAAACAAGAACATAACTTAACCTAGTTATGTACCACAAAATAATAAGGACTTCCCAAAGGTCTACTTGAAAACAACATTAGAAATCTAGATTACCATTTACAGTAGTGTCCTGTGTCTATATTTCTCAAATAATAGTTTGATTACAATTCTCTTCAGTATTGCAGCCATTTGCCTTAACATTTGAGAGTTAAGAGGGTAATTAAAACAATAGGCAAAAAAAAGCCTTGCATAGCTGTGCTTGAAGTAACAGCAATTAAAACACATCTGCTTTGGGGAGCAAACATTTTATAAGTCTTTATTAACGTGCAACATCATGTGAAAAGAATCAAGAAGTGGAGTCCAGAGCACCTGCTCTGCAAAGTGAGACTTGGGAAAAACAAAAAATTCTAAAGAATTTATAGAAACTCTTTGTAATGAAACCTAAAGAACCAGAAAAAGACTACATAATGCTCTAAATGTGCTATGATGCCTTATTTCCAGTCTTTTTCCTGTACCCTCCCATATCCTTAAATTTATCCACCAGCTCAAAGATTTCCCTGACAAACTGAGTTCTTTTTAGATCTACAACCTTTCTCCATATCTTGTCACTTCAAAAAAATATACTGACCTTTCAGTTTAGAAATAATTAAATTGTAAGTTTCAATTGAAAGATGGAATTTAATAGGGATAAATTTAAAGTTTTACCCTGTATTCAAAAATAAACTATAGAAGGCTAGAGGAAGGAAACAAGCATTTATTAAGTGCACATAATGTGCCAGGCACTGAGCTTAAATGTTTTATAAATAACAGCCCATTTAATCTTCACATCTATGGGAGGAAATTGCTAGTATTACAGTTGGGAAAAAGAAAAAATGTGGCAGAAAGAGAGTGACTTGCCCATAGTAATGGAAGGATTTGAATTCAGGTTTTGAAACTCTAGGCTCAGTGCTCCATCTATTGTGTCACTTAGCTGCCTCTGTAGGATAATAAAATAGGGAACTATGGAAAGAAAATATGGCATTCAAAAAAGATATGAGGGTTTTTGTTGATTACAGTCTTAACATGAGTCAACATGGTCTGATTCACCAATGAAAAATAGTAGCATGATCATTGGCTGCACGATGATTTATGTCATTATAAGTCATAAAATTATTTTCCAATTACATGTAGAGATAGTTTTCAACATTTGTTTTAATTATATTTGTAGTTCCAAATTTTTATCCCCAACTCCCTTACCTCTCCCCTCCCAAAGACAGCAAGAAATCTTATATAGGTTATATATGTACAATCACATTGAACATTTCTTCATTAGTTATGTTGTGAAAGAAGCATCATTAATAAAGGGAAAAAATGAAAACAAACAAACAAAAACTAGAAATCAAATGGGTCAATTTGCATCTAGATCCCACAGTACTTTTTTTCTGGATGTGGAGAGCATTTTCCATCATGAGTCCTTTAGAATTATCTTGAATCATTGTATTGCTGAGAAGAGCTAAGTCTATCACAATGTTGTTGATACTGTGTACAATGTTCTCGTTGTTCTGCTTCCTTTGTTTAGCACTGATTCATGTAAGTCTTTCCAGGTTTTCTGAAATGAACCTGCTTATCATTTTTTTTTTTTTTGGTGTGGCAATGAGGGCTAAGTGACTTGCCCAGGGTCACACAGCTACTAAGTGTCAAGTGTCTGAGGCCGGAATTGAACTCAGGTCCCCCTGAATCAAGGGCTGATGCTTTATCCACTATGCCATCCAGTTGCCTCATGCTTATCATTTCTTACAGCACAATAGTATTCCATCACATTCATATACCACAACTTGTCCAGCCATTCCCCAATCAATGGGTATCCCCTCAATTTCTAATTCCTTGCCACCACAAAAAGAGCAGCTATAAATATTTTTGTACATGTGGGTCCTTTCCCATTTTTTATGATCTCATTTGGATATAGGCCTAATAGTGATATTGCTGGGTCAAAGGATATGCAGAGTTTTTTCGTCCTTTGGGCATAGTTACAAAACGCTCACCAGAATGATTAGATCAATTCACTACTCCACCAATAGCACATAGTGTACCAATTTTTCCACAGCTTCTCCAACATTTCCTATTTGCTTTTTTTGTCATATTAGCCAATTTGATAGGTGTGAGGTGGTATCTCAGAGTTGTTTTAATTTGCATTTCTCTAATCAATAGTGATTTAGAGATTTTTTCATACAGAAATAAATAGCTTTGATTTCTTCATCTGAATATTGACTGTTCATATCCTTTAACCATTTCTTAATTGAGGAATGACTTGGATTCTTATAAATTTTGTTTAGTTCCCTATATATTTTAGAAATGAGGCCTTTATCTGAAAATATGCCTTATGAAAAAATGTTTCCCAACTTTCTGCTTCCCTTCTAATTTTGGCTGCATTACTTCAGTTTGTACAAAACTGTTTCATTTTAATGTAATCAAAATTATGCATTTTGCATTTCATAATATTCTTTTTCTCTTGTTTGGCCATTAATTCTCTTCTCCATAGATCTGAGAGGTAAACTATTATTCCTTCCTCTCCTATTTTACAAATGGTATCACCGTTTATGTCTACATCATGTACCCATTTTGACCTGATTTTGCTATACAGTGTAAGGTGTTGGTCTATGCCTACTTTTTGCCATGCTATCTTCCAGTTTTCCCAGCAGTTGCTATCAAATACTGAGTTCCTATCCCAGAAGCTGGAGCTTTTGTGTTTATCAAACAGTACATTACTAAAGAAATTTATAACTTTGTCTCCTGAGCATAACCTATTTCATTGATCCAACACTACTTCTTAGCCGGTAACAAATAGTTTTGATGACTGCCACTTTACAGTAAAGCTTCAGATTTGGTAGAGCTTGCCCACCTTACTGTGCATTTTTTTCATTACTTCCCTTGATAGTCATGATCTTTTGTTCTTCCAGATGAATTTTCTTATTATTTTTTCTAGCTCTATAAAATAATTTTATGTAGTCTGATTGGTATGGCACTGAATAAGTAAATTAATTACATGGATTTGCCTTTTTTTTCATATTATCTTGGCCTATCCATGAGCAATCGATATTTTTCCAATTATTTAGATCTGATTTTATTTTCTGTGAAAAGTGTTTTGTAATTATGTTCATAGAATTCCTGGGTTTGCCTTGGAAAGTAGATTCCCCAGTATTTTATATTGTCTACTGTTACTTTAAATGGAATTTCTCTTTCTATCTCTTGCTGTTGAGCTTTGTTGGTCATATATAGAAATGCTGATAATTTATGTGGGTTTATTTTATATCCTGCTACTTTGCTAAAGTTGTTAATTTTTTAAAGTAGTTTTTTAGTTGATTCTCTAAGTATATCATCATATCATCTGCAAAGATTGGTAGTCTTGTTTCCTCCTTGCCCATTCTAATTCTTTTAATTCCTTTTTCTTCTCTGTTAAAGCTAAGATTTCTAGTACAATATTAAATAATAGAGGTGATAATGGACATCCCTGTTTCACCCTTGATCTTATTAGGAATGCCTCTAATTTATCCCCATTACATATAATGTTTGCTTATGGTTTTAGGTAGACATAGCTTATTATTTTAAGGAAACCTCAACCTATTGCTATGCCCTCTAGTGTTGTTGTTGTTTTTTTAATTAGGAATGAATATTGTATTTTGTCAAAAGTTTACTGTGAATATATTTATATAATCATCTGATATTGGTTAGTTTTGTTATTGATGTGGGTGAATATATTGATAGTTTTCCTAATGTTGAACCAGTACTGCATTACTCATATAAATCCCATTAGGTGATGGTTTATTATCCTGGTGATCACTTGCTGTAATCTCCTTGCTAATATATTATTTAAGATTTTTGCATCAATGTTCATTATGGAAATTGTTCTATAATTTTCTTTCTCTGTTTTGGCTCTGCCTTGTTTAGGTATCAACACCATATTTGTGTCATAAAAGGTGATTGGTAGAACTACTTCACCTATTTTTCCAAATAATTTGTATAAAATTAGAATTATTTGTTCTTTAAATGTTTGGTAGAATTCACTTGTAAACCTATATGGTCCTGGAGATTGTTTTTCTTAGGGAGTTCATTAATGGCTTATTCAATTTCTTTTTTCTAATATGGGCTTATTTAAAGTTTTTATTTCAGTAAACTGGGAAATTTGTATTTTTGTAAATATTTATCCATTTCATTTAGATTGTCAAATTTATTGGCATAAAGTTTCACAAAATAGTTATTAATTGTTGCATTAATTTCACTTCATTTGGTCGTGAATTCACTCCATTCATTTTTGATACTGGTAATTTGGTTTTCTTTCTTTCTTTGTTTATTTTGGGTTTTTTTGTTTCTTTGGTTGGTTTTTTGGGGCATTGTGGGGTAAATGACTTGCCCAGGCCCAGATTTGAACTCAGGTCCTTCTGAATCCAGGGCCGGTGCTTTCTGCAATATGCCACCTACCTGCCCCCTTCTTTCTATTTTTTTGAATCAAATTAACCAAAGGTTTATCTGTTTTATTTTTTTCATAAAACCAGCTCTTAGTTTTATTAATTAATCCTATATTTCTCTTACTTTCAATTTTATTAATTTCTCCTTTGATTTTCAGGATTTCTAATTTAGTATTTAATTGGGGATTTAAATTTTTTTTTCTATTTTTTTGGTTGCACGCCCAACTCATTGATCTCCTCTTTCTCTTTTTTTCTCATGTAAGGAATTAGAGATATAAAATTCCCCCTAAGTATTGCTTTGGCTGCATCCCATATGTTTTGGTATGTTGTCTCATTAATATCATTCTCTTGGATAAAGTTATTGATTGTTTCTGTGATTTGTTGTTTGACCCATTCATTCCTTAGAATGAAATTATTTAGTTTCCAATTAATTTTCAGTCTACCTTTCCATGGTTCTTTATTACATGTAATTTTTATTGCATCATGATCTGAGAAGGATTTGACTATGAGGTTTTTGTGCCCTAATACATGGTCAATGTTTAAATATCTGCCATGTACCACTGAGAAAAATGTATATTCCTTTCTATCCCCATTCAATTTCCTCCAGACATCTAGCATATCTAACTTTTCTAACATTATATTCACTTCCTTAACTTCTTTCTTGTTTATTTTGTGGCAAGATTTACCTAATTCTGATAGGGGAAGATTCAGATCCCCCACTAGTATAGTTTTGCTGTCTATTTCCTCTTGTGACTCATTTAGCTTCAGTTGTATGAATGTGGATGCTATGCCACTTGGTGCATACGTATTTAGTATTGATATTACTTCATTATCTATGCTAACTTTTAGCAAGATGTAGTTTCCTTCCTTTTCTCTTTTAATTGGATCTATTTTTGCCTTTGCTTTGTCTGAGATAAGAATTGTTACCCCTGCTTTTTCTACTTCAGCTGAAGCATAATATATTCTACTCCAACCTTTTACCTTTACTCTGTGTGTATCTCTGCTTTAACTGTGTTTCTTGTAAACAGGATATTGTAGGATTCTGGCTTTTAATTCACTCTTCTCTTCCCTTTTGTTTTATGGAAGAGTTCATCTCATTCTCATTCACAGTTATTATTACTTTCTATTTCCCTCCATCCTATTTACCCCCTTTATATTTTTTTCCCCTTCTTAAACTTATTCCTCTTCACCAGCATTTTGCTTCTGGCCCCTGCCTCCCCCAATCTGCCCTCCCTTTTATCATGCCCCCTTCTTTCTCATTCACTTTTCCTTCCCCATTTCTGTCCTCCCTTCTATCTGTGCCCCCTTTTCCCCTTGCCCTTTTACTTCCCTAAAGAATAAGATAAATTTCTTCATCTAAATTAGCATATATGTTATTTGCTTCCTGAATCAAATTCAATGAGAGTACAGTTGAAACAATGCTCAGCCCTGCCTTCTTTCCTTCTATTGTAATAGGTTTTTTGCACCTCTTCATATAATTCACCCCATTCCATCTCCCCTTTCATCTTCTCCCCATATACTCCTTTTTTCACCCCTTAATTTTCTTTATATCATCACATCTAAGACAATTTATATTTATACCCTCTATGTACACTCCTTCTCTCTGCCCAAATAGATACAGTTCTCAATTATTATAAGTATTACCTTCCGATGTAGGGATGTAATGAGTTTACCCTTATTGAATAATTGTTTTCCCTTGTTTGCCTTTTTATACTTTTCTTGAGTCTTGTATGTTAAGATCAAATTTTCTATTCAGTTCTGGTATTTTCATCAGGAAACCTTGAACATCTCTTTCATTGAATGTCCATCTTTTCCCGTGAAAGAGAATGAACAGTTTTGCTGGGTAGTTGGTTCCTGGTTGCAATCCAAGATACTTTGCCTTCCAGAATATCATATTCCAAGTCTTGTGATCCTTTTATGTTGAAGCTGCCAGGTCCTGTGCAATTCTGACTATGGTTCCAAGATATTTAAATTGCTTCTTTCTGGATGCTTGGAATATTTTCTCCTTCACCTTATAATTCTGGAATTGGGCTACAGTATTCCATGGAGTTTTCCTTTTGAGGTAACTTTCAAGAGGTATTGGTGGATTCTTTCAATGATGATTTTATCTTCTGATTCTACAATATCAAGGCAGTTCTCCTTGATAATTTCCTGGAATATGGTATCTAGATCTTCTTCTGATCATGGCTTTCAGGCAGTCAAATGATTCTCAAATTGTCTCTCCTGGATCCATTTTCCAGGTCAGTTGTCCTTCCAATGAGGTATTTTACATTTTCTTCTATTTTTCATGCTTTTAATTAAGTTTGGCTGATTCCTTGTGTCTCATGGAGTCATTAACTTCCATCTGCCCAATTTTAATTTTTAAGGTGTTGTTTTCTTCAGTAAGCTATTGCACCTCCTTTTCCATTAGGCCAAATTAATTTTTTAAGGAGTTGTTTTCTTCAGACAATCTTTGCGCTTCTTTTTCCAAGCTGTTGATTCTTTTTTCATAATTTTTTTGTGTTGCTTTCATTTCTCTCCCCATTTTTCTTCTCTCAATTGATTTTTTAAATACTTTTTGAGATCTTCCAAGAAGGCTTTTTGGTCTTGAGACCAATTCATCTTCCCTCTTAAGGCTTCACATGTCAGCAATTTGAGAGTATTGTCCTCATCTGAGTTTGTGTTTAGTTCTTCCCTGTTAACACAGAAGTTATCAATGGTAAGAGCACTTTTTTCTTTCTTACTCCTATTGCAGCTTATTTTTTTTTTAAACTGATGCCTGCTCCTGGGGCACACCTGTCACTGTTTCAAGCTTCCTGTGCTGGGGCATAAGGGCTGTGTCACTGGCTTTGTACTCTGAGGCCCTGTGGCTTGTGGATTCCTCACTGCCCTGGGCTTGCTCCCTGTGCTTGCTCCAGGAGCTGTGATAGCCAAGCCCAGTTGTGCCTGTCCTGTAATTGGCCTTCTAGCTGGCAGCCTGCCCTATCAGCTGGTGTTGGATGGATCTCACAACTGGCCTGCTGTGCCACCAGCTTGCTGAGACAGTATCAAGGGGCCCCAGTTGTTCTGCTGTGGTCAAGAGCGACCAGCTGACTCGCCCAGACCTGACCCCCTCTTTGCTGCACTGCTCTGTGCTGAGCTATGCTGCACTCCCGTTTTGCCTGAGTGAGACTGACCTTTCATGAAGTCTTCTGAATTATCTCTAGTTGGAAAATTGTGTCTCTGTCTTTTTGTACATTCTGTAGTTTTAGAATCTGTTTAGAGGCTTTATTTAATATTCTTTTTGAGGTGACTGCCAGAGAGCTCAGGCAAATTGCTGGCTACTCTCTGACATCTTGGTTACACCCCTCATCGATTCTAATTTTAAAGGAGTTACTATCTTCAGTGAGTTTTTGGACATCTTTTATTATTTGGCCTATTTTGTTTTTTAAGGTGTTTTTTCCCAGTATTTTTGTCTCTTTCACCAATCTGTTGACTCTTTTTTCCATGATTTTCTTGCATTACTGACATTTCTGTTCCCATTTTTTCCTCTACCTCTCTTCTTTTATTTGAATAATCCTTTTTGAATTCTTCCAGTAATTTTTGGAGGGGTTTCTGGAGGAAAACAATGAAATTTTTTTCTTCGGTTTACTTGTTTTGTGGGGCAATATGGGGCTAATAAGTGTCAAGTGTGTGCAGCCTGCTTTGAACACAGTTCCTCCTAAATCCAAGCCTGGATCTTTATCCACTGTGCCACTTAACTGCCCCTTACATTTTTTTTTTCTTTAAGGCTTTTCATGTATCCATTTTTAAATGTTTATACCCTTCTTAGTTTGTGTTTTGTCCTTCCCTCTTACCATAGTAACTTTCCATTCTCAGCTGCTTCTTCTTCTCCTTTTTTTTTTTTTTTTGCTTATTTTTGGTCTATTTCTTGGCTTGTAATTTTATGTCACATTTTGGGTATGATCCTAGGTCAGAAAGGGTACTTTCCCAAACTTCAGGTTTTTCATGATGCTGTTTTCAAAGTTTCTTTGGGGATTCTGTGAGTTTTTAGTTCTTATAACGTGGTATGATTTAAAGAAAAGTATAATCACTGATCCCCTGTCATGTGCTCTGGTCTGTCAAGGACCACAAGCACTCTTTTCTACCCTGTAACTGTGACCCGTATCCCTGCTCGCCTGCAATTTCCCAATATTATGTACTAGTTCTCCTTCTTGCCTTGAGAACTGCATAAGGACAATGAAAGAATCTTGTACCCTTCAATCTCCTTCTGCCTTCAGTTGTCTAAACCCTTTACCACCTGTGGGCTGAGAGCTCAAGAAGCTGTTGCTGCCATTTCTATCTTTCCTGAGGTCTGTGGCTGACTTTCTGGGCTATGATCTGTGTTGGACTTTATCTTCACCCTATTAAAACAGACCTTTCCTCCCAACCTTATAAACTGTCAGGCTGGAAAATTGTTCCAACCCCTCCTTTTCTTTTTCTTTTTTTTTTCTGCCACTCTAATTTTTTTTTTTTTTTTACTTTTTACGTTTTTATTTTAAAGTTGTTTGGAAGGCAATTTTGGAGAGCTCATATAAGTCCCTGACTTAACTTTGCCATCTTCACCCTTCCCCAACCTCCCCCCCCCATCCGAAAGCTCACATTCTAATACATTTACATAATAAGTAGATCACAATGTATAAATTCAACATATTTAGCATGAATTGGAGTTACGCTGAGGAAAGGCATCAACAAGAAAGAGTGGGGAGGGGTGATAAGAAAGCCTTCTCAGAAATGGCAAAAATTTTAGCTGTCTTGAGGTTTGGGAAGATAGCCAAGAGGTGAAGGTGAGGAGAAAGAGAATTCCAGGTATTGGATACAGCCAAGGAAAATACCTGTAGTATGGACCTGGATAATCTTGTCTGAGGAACAGCAAGGAGGCCAGTGATATTTGATAACACAATATATGAAGGAGAGTAAGGTGTGAATTGACTAGAAATGTAAGAGGGGGAGACCTTAAAAAAAAGGCTTACTTTTTCATCTGTCCTCTCTATGGTCTTATATATGTACATGTTATCTTCCACATTAAAATGTGTCTCCTTGAGGGCAGGTACTATTTATTTGTCCTTTGTCTTTGTATCCCATTCATTTATCCAATGTAGTGTAATGTATAGAGAGCCAGTCTGAAAGGGAGGAAGAGCTGGGTTCAAGTCACACTGATGAGAGGTGTTGGTTGTGTGACACTGGGGAAACCCCTAAATTTCTCTGTGCCTGATGTAACTCTCTAAAACTGTAAGTTGAAGAGATGACAGTCAACATTATCAGAGAGGATTTCCTTATTTGGAAGTTTTCTATAGCAAATACATCAGGCCCAGGAAATATCCCTGGTACTTAGCACAGTGCCTACCTGGCAAAAATGTCTATTAATTGTTCAATATCTGATTATTTCATACCTAAAGACTGTCAGCTCAGCACAAGGCCAATCCTGACTTTGAAAAGGTTTTAAGTATTATCCTGTCTATAAACAGTGCCTAAAGTTCAAAAGAATAGAAACTTACCAAAGTCAGAAAAGGTTCAGCCCCATGAGGGTGGTCAGTAGTTGATAAATTTGGGGCCATGGTGACCCATGAAATGTCAGAATTATTATGCTAGTGTTAAGGGCTTCTTATAATCTCTGGGGTCAGATTTTGTTTCACACAACCATAATTGCTATGCTCTGTGTGTTCTGTAAATTTTAAATAAAATCTAGGCTGCTTCCAAGATTGAACACTAGAGTACAGGGAAGTTCCCAAGGGAACATAAGCTCTGCAGAGCTCATTTCTCACATGAAAATGGAAGTCAGTACATCAGCTATTCATGATTGATACTGAATAATAGGTGTGGTTCTTAAGAATTATAGTTATATGATTCTCACAAACCCTTTAATTTATTGCAAGCATAACAATTCTCCCAGCAGATAACAGTCGCTTGTATTTACACAGTGTGGACTGAGAAATCCTCTCTGCTTGAGTAAACTCTATTCAAAGGAGCTGCAGGGGTTGGGTACTGCTACTTAATCTCAGTGCAATGTTTTCCAGTGTCAGTTGAAGGGCTGAGCTGATTTCATTGACTCTCTCAGGGCAGTTGCCTATCACTTTAAAGGACAGGAGTTCCAAATCTTCTAAAACCAAAAGACACATTTGGATATGTCAGCTTTAGTGAGGCAACCAAACAATAGTTACTAGGATGGACAGCTGAATAATATATCTGGTGATCTGTATATTTTAATTAAAGCTGTTATTATTATTAATTAATAGGATTTTTTGGGTGTTCCCCCACTTCTCACAGAAGAACGATACTAAAAGATGTGTTGTAATATAAATGACAACGTTCTGCTGCTTTTTATTGTTTGATGGAAGTATTAAAATTTGAAGATTTCACATTTTTATAGTGAACATAAAAGAAACGTGGAAGAGACCCTATTTGTATCAACATTGCTAGCAATAGTCATAAACATAGGTTACTACATACTCCTCCCTTGCTCCCTCTAAGAAAAATAATATCAATTATCACTATTTGTGGGCTTCAATTCTGTAAAAAGTTTATAATTCAAATGAAGGGAATAAGCATTTATATAGTGCTTATTGTGTAGAAGGCACTGTGTTAAGGGCTCTATAAATATTATGTCATTTTATTCTCATAACAATCCTGTTAAGTAGGTACTGTTATTATCGTCATTTTATAATTAAGGAAACTGAGGGAAAGAGAGGTTATAATTGACTTCCACATGGTCTCAGTGAGGTTTTGAGATGAAATTTTAACTCACATCTTCTTGACTCCAGGCCTAACATTTTATCAGTTATACCCTCTAAATGTCTCAAAATACATTATCTTGTTGTAAACTTACTTCTTTGATCCTTTCAACAATACTGGGAGGTGATTTATATTATTATCCGTATTCCACAGCTAAAGAAACTTAGGCAGAGAGTGAGGCTATGTGACTTGTTCAAAGTCACACAGGTAATAAGGTCCCAATATGAACTGGAGTCTTCCTAAATTTTGGCTCAGTATTCTAATCAGGATACCACATTGTCGCATCTAATCAGAAAATGAGAAATGAGAGAAATTTACCACTGAAATATATAGGCAGTCAATACAGATCTGTTGGTATTTTTAAGGACCTAAGTATGATTTTGTAAGGATGGCTATTTTCTCTATTTGCAGAGATACCCAATGCATAAATGTTCTACCATTCCCAACCAAAAAAAAAAGAGAGGATCTGATTCTTTCAAAATCCTTACTCCTCTCACTAGGTGACCCAGAGTCTAGTGCAATATGGATTGTTATTAAGATATAGATTCAAACTGATGACCTCTGAGGGTCATTGGAATGTAAAATTCTTTGATGCTTGAATTGCTATTTAGAAAGTGTTTCTAGAAACCATAAAAGTCTTTTAAAATTGAATTATAGTTTAAGAAACCAAAGATTTATCTCATCATTTTTTCTTCATATTTTTCTCTACATGCTTATGGCATTGAATGAATCATTCATTTACTCTAAAAATTATCAGACAAAACAAATTCATGCAAAATATTACCACTTAAATTATTATAATAACACCCTTTTGATGATCTATTATTCTTCATCTTCATTTCACAAAGATCTTATGTCTGTGTGTTTATCCATTTACCTACAATTAATAAGTTAATATGTTTAGAAAATTGCAATGTCTCTTTCTGTAATTACTACAGATACAAATGATGCTCATTTCACTGACTTCATTAACTTTACAGCTACACAGGACTCTGAGGATTACTAATCATGGGATTTAAATGAACAATTTATTGGATTTAAGAGATATTTAAATTTTGAAGCGTACCCCACCCTTTTCAACACTAAATTCTCTACAGTAGTTTTAATTAAATGGAGTAACTAGTGAGTGATGATTTTGTTAAAGGTCATCTTAAATCTACTGTATGTTTCCTGTATGTACTTCTTTACCAACATGTGGGCTCTCCTAACACAATGTGCCTTTCTTTCTTTCTGTCCCCAGTGTTTAGCAAAGGTTACTATAAGTGGAGCAGTATAAGCATTTAGTCAACACTTGACAATTGATTGATTCAATTGATTTAGAGAAAATATATTCAAATCAAATCAGAATGCTAATTCGTAACACTAAATAGATTACATTATAATGTTCTTTCAGCTATTCATTTTATTCCTTTTCCTTTCATTCATTTATTAATTCTTTTACTCACAAACATTAATTCAGTGCCTTTTGTTTACAAAGCACTCTGCTAGGAAATGAAGGAGGTACATAAATAATTAATACATACACCCTACCCTCATGGACTTTAAGATCTAGAAAGGGAAAACTCAGCAAAGAGTAGTGTTAGAGGTAATTCATTATGAATTCTTTTAAAAGGAAACTTATTATTCTGTATTCCCAGATAGGAAATATCAAGAAATGACTTATATTTACTTGAAAGACCCAGGCACAAAACTTTCCGTTTCTTATAAATTTCCTTTGCCATAATCCCAGTCCATATTGTTTTCATTTCATGACTAAAAAAAAGTAATAATTTCATAGCTAGGTCTAACTTCTCTCAACTACCACCTATGGTACAGACAATTCCACTATTCTTCTGGATACATGATCTCATGGGTATACTTTTCCATTCCAAAGGTGCATAACATTAAAATCTAGCCATGCCTTTTCATTCTGAGAGATTTGTATTTGTGTTCTCTCATACATTTATACAAAGGGTTAAAAAATTGCTAACAGCCTTTTTACTTAAGTATTCTTGAAAGCATGAGAACACCAAAGGAGCATGAAGACTGTACATTAGTGTTCTTGCAGACCATCTATGTGACCAGCCTTTTTTATTCCATTTTTTGCATAATTCAGACAATTTCTCCATTGTAACTGCCTGTTTATAATGTGTTGTACCATACTCAAATCTTCCATGTTTCCCTGTTTTCCTTAGGGTGATCCTAAATTTCGTTCTTTTGAAGATTATGATGTTTCATTCTGAGCAGTCAGGAAACTTCATTGCAAGCCGGCTCAAATTGAAAATATATAGGTAGACTTTTTTCAGGGAAAAACTTGGTGTCATTAAAAGAACTTTGGATGGGTAGAGTCAAGAGTGGCCGAATACTGACAGCAGCACAAGTGAATTTCCCTCCAAACAACTTTAAAATAAGAACTGAAATGAAGTTTTGGAGAAGCAGAGCAAAGTAGAGATCAAATTTTTTTCCTATTCCAAGAGAACTTAAGAGGTCAGCAGGAGAAGTCTATGACACCTGGTTGGAATCTGGCCTGGAGCCAGAGCTGCAGCAACACGGTTGGACCTTAGAAGTGACTGAAATAATGGCAGTAGCAGCACTGTCAGGAACTATCAAGTTAAAGATGGCAAGGGAGATGTCAAAAAACTGACCAGAGTGACATTATAGTGGATAATTTGCTGGCATTGTGTGCAGCTGGTGCTGACTGGCAAATATATTGCCCATCAACAGTTGTGAATCACAGTATCTGGCTGAAGAGGTGTACTTATAATTCACAAAAGAGCAAGGCCCCTGGTTGCAGTTACAATGTCAAGAGGAACAGTAGCACTTGTGTTTTCAGAATAACAGGATATAATCATAGATCCAGGGCCAAGGGGAGTACTAGCACTTGTAGCTGCAGGGGATCAATGGCCCTTTCTGAGTAAAGACCAGAACACCAGCCAGGAAAGCAGTGAGCATACTTTTTCCTGAATCAGACCATACTGGAAGCACCAAAATCTTGCAGACTTTTAGAACTAACTCGGTAAACAACAGCATGGAAAAAAGCCTAGGCTTGAGAGTTCCTCCCCATCCCCAGGTCAGCAGAGCCCAACATTAAATTAATTGACTAGGAAAAGGAGAAACAATAAAAAAGAACTTGGCCATAAAAAGCTATGCCAATGGAAAGGAAGACCAAGATATGCACTCAGAAGACAAGAATGTGAAAATAGCTACAAAGCATTAAAAGAAAGCAAAATGCTAAGTAGATCCAAGCCCAGCAAAAAATTTGTGGAAGAATTTTTAAAAAGAGTTAAGTAGTAGAGAAAAGTTGGGAAAATAAATGAGAATGATGAAAGAAAATTATAAAAAGAGAATTAATAACTTGGAAAAAGAAGCACAAAAAATACTGAAGAAAAAAACTTAAAAAAACAGAACTTCCCTAAGGGTAAAAGAAATACAAAAAAATCACCAAAGAAAATAACTTTAAAAAACAGAATTTGCCAAATGGGGGAAAAAAGGAACACAAATTAACTGAAGAAATCATTTCTTAAAAACTAGAATTGGGCGAGTGGGTGCTAATGACTCCATGAGACATCAAGAAAAAATAAAACAAAGTCAAAAGAATGAAAAGAGCATTTCCCCAATTGATAAACGGTCAATGAATATGCACAGAGAGTTTTCAGAAGAAATCAAAGCTACAGTCATAAAAATGCTTTATTGTTTAGTTAAGTGCAAGTTAAAACAACTCTGAGGTAACACTTTCCACCTATTAGAAATAGCAAATGCTGAAGGGGATACAGGGAAATAGGTACAATTATAAACTGTTTCTTGAATTGTTAATTGTTCTAAATATTCTGGGAAACAACTTGGCACTATTCACAAATGGTGATAAAACTGGAAATACCCTAAAAAGATAAAAAAACAAAAAACAAAGGAAAAGAACTTATGTGCATACACACATTTACAGTAGATATTTTTTTGTGTGTGATAGCAAAGGACTGGAAATCCAGGGATTTATTATCAGCTGGGGAATGTATGATGGAATTTGGCTTATGATTGTGATAGAGTACTATTGTGCTATGATAAACAATGAGGGAGGTGTTTTTTTGGAAAAAAAAATATCAATACCTACATGAACTCATGCAGAGTAAAGAGAGAACCAGAAGATAATTGTGGACAGTAACATCAATGTTTTAATGATGATCACCTGTGAATGACTTGACTACTCTGATCAAGACAATGATCCAAAACAATTCCAAATGACTTATGATGGAAAAGATGGCATCCATCCTCAGAAAGAGAACCAATGAATTCTGAGTGCAAATTGAAGTATAATTTTCTCACATTTTTATGTTATATGACTATTGTAGTGATATGTTGTGTACAATTTCACATGTACAATTAATATAATTTGCCTTCTGGAGGGGGTGGTAAGAGGGAGAGAAAGAATTTGAAACTCAAAATATAAAAATAAATAATATATTTGTTTTTAACAAGAACTTTGTGTTTTTCTACATACTCTGTGCATGGATACCCCCTTCCCTTTTTTTTTTTGACAAAGTTAGTGGTAGAAAGTAGATCTAATTTCAAAAATTTACATTCTTGACAGCAGCCACATCAAATTACGAAAGCTTCCAATACTTGGCACCTTCATCTCTCTCTCTCCATCAAATAATATGTCTGTTGCCTTCATCATGAAATCTTTAATTATCTGAAAATCAGTGGCTTGTGTCTTGTGCCAGCAAAGGAAATGAGGAAAGAAGATTATTATTTCCCATGCCTGTGGCTGAACCCCCTTCAGATATGTCAGATATGATCACCAACCAGTAAAGATATTCCACTGAGTTATTCTTTACATTTATGGCATGACTTTATTTCTCTTGTAACTATTAGCTCATGCATGTTAAAGGATACATACTTTTGTTCTGTGCAACATGAAAGCTATGGATTTTGGTTTTCAGAATATTCTTGATTATTAAAGAAAAAAAATATTATATGTCAAATTCAGGGTCTAGTCATCTGGGGATAGTAAGAAGAAAACATGTTTTTTGACTATTGCCTAATAGCATAAAGTGAAATTGTTAGCTGAGGAATTCATAAGATTGTACTAAGAAAGTTGTATGATTTGATTATATTTAGCAATATATGCATGTGTTTAAAATATAAACATATATTATATGATGCCATTTTATATTTTTATAAGCACACACACACATATTTGTGTAATTGTACATGATCAGTGTGGTCATAGCTAGTGGGAAAAGAATGGAACCAGTGATTTCGCATATGACTTTTCAAATGACACAGTAGATATTTCAACAGCTGTATTAATGATCATGCTTTGTTAAGATTAGGTAGCTAACCCACATCTAGTTAATGATTCCTTAGACTTCTTGTTGTTCAAGTGTCACTTTTATTTAAATAATTTTTATATGAAAATTATGCCTTCAGATTGTTTGAGCACCACAAAGAAAAAAGGAGGTTTAAGATTCCTATTCATATGATGTTGATTTTCTTTTTCCTTTTATTGAGAAAGGTTGCATTTCATGGTGAGTGGATGGGACATAGGATCTGGAAAGAGGATCACCTGATTTAAAATCCTGATGTAATACTCAAAATCAAAAGATAGGTTGAAGGTATGCCTCTGTAAATTATGAGCTGGTATATAGTATATAATTCTCTAACAATGATCTCTAGTGGCTCCCTTTTGTCTCTGGGACTGAATATATATTACTCAACAGAGAAGTCAAAACCTTTCAGAACATGAATACAACCTATATTAATAACCTCATTGAATACTCCTCCACATCCTAGACTTTGAAATACAAATAAACTAGTCTTACTTCTATTTTCCACACATCATACTCCATCTTCTATCTTTATGATTTTCTACTAGCAAACCTCACTGTTTCAGAAATACTTTCTTTGTCTCCACCTCACAGAATTCCTGTCTTCTTTCAAGATACAGATCAAGCATTACCTAATATAACAAGGCATTTCTAAACCCTATAACTGCCAGTATTCTCCTTCTTAAACCATATTATTTGTATTGTCTTAATGTTCATTCCAAATATGCTTATATATGCACTTCTTGTCTCTCTCCTTTAAGTTCCTTGAGAGTAGGAATTGTTTGTTTTCATTTGTATTTTATCCTCTAGTGTAATATAATGCCTGATACATAATAAACAGATAAGTGAATAATTACTGATTAACGAATGGATGATTTTACATTGGGCAAATTTCCTCTAATCCTCAGTTGTTTTTTATCTGTGAAAATGAAGGGATTTTACTAGATCATCTCTAAGGACCCTTTCAGCATTGTCATGCTATGATTTTGGCAAATTATTACTCCCAAAGGGAAACGAGCCTGGGAAATAAAATACTGTTTTTGAACTATATGTTTAGATCTAGATAATAGGATGACTTAAAGGTATATTTTAATATGCCACTGGTAGTTTTGGAAAGACAGAGTACCATAGTAGAGGGAAACTTGGACTCAAAGTCTTCAACTTCAAGAGAATAACTGAATTCAAGTTCTACCTATGACAGACATTGGCTGGATCACCCTGAGGAAGTCAATCAATCTGTCAGTGAACACAGACAACACTAAAAGACCTCAAGTTCCAGAAAAGATCTAAATATATTTTGGTAGAGGGAGTTTCTACACTGGGAGTTCCATAAACTTATGAAATCAGAGGTCTAAATTGAAAATGAAACAATTGAAATCCAAAACATTAGTCTTATTTTTTGTTAAAACACTACTTTCTGTCAAGTGAACTTAGAATGTCAGCCAGTAAGTAATCCATCACTCTTGGGTGAATATAGAGACAGAAATACAGTCTTACTTTCCAGTTCTCTTTCTTTTTCTAGATTTTTATTTACTAACCTCACACCTTCTAACTTACCCTTTATCAACATATTGTTAAGTTTTAGTGGTGGTTGCTTGTTAAATTTTAAATTTATTTTTTTCTTGTCTAACTCATTTCATATATAGATACACACAAACACACACACATATAATTTTCCCCAAATACATGTAAAAACAATTTAGCAGCATTCATTTTTTAAAATTTTTGAGTTCTAAATTCTCTTCCTCCATCCCTCCCCACATTTACTACATTGAGAAGGCTAGCAATTTGATATGTGTTATACATATGCAGGTATGTAAAACATATTTCCATGTGAGTCACATTGGGAATGAACAAAGACAACAAATAAAGGAAAAAAAAACAATATACTTTGATCTGTATTCAGACTCCATCACTTCTTTTTCTGGAGATTGATAACAGTTTTTAATCATAAGTACTTTAAAATTGTCTTCAATCATTTTATTGCTGAGCATAGCTAAGTCATTCTCAGTTGGTCATCATACAATATTGCTATTACTATGTGCAATGTTCTCTTGATTCTGCTTATTTTGCTTTTAATCACTTCATGTAAGTCTTTTCTGTTTTTCTGAGAGCATCCTGCTCATCATTTCTTATAGTAAAATAGTATTCCATCATGATCATACAAAACAACCTGTTCAGCCATTCCCCTATTTATAGACATCCCCATAATTTTCAATTCTTTGCCAGACCTAAAAGAGCTGCTATAAATATTTTTTGTACATAGTGGTCCCTTTCCTTTTATATCTCTTTGAAATATAGACCTATGAGTGGTATTACTGGTTCAAAGGGCATGGATGGCACTTTGGTCATTACTCCAAATTACTTTCCAGAATGAATGACTCAGTTCATCATTCCACCAACAGTATATTAGTGTTCCACTTTTTCCATATCCTTTCTAAAATATATCATTTTCCTTTTCTGTCATGTTTACCAATTTGATAGGTATGGGATGTTACCTCAGAGTTATTTTAATTTGCATTTCTGTAATCAATTGGACCTTTTTTTATCTGACTACTTCATCTGAAAACTACCTGTTTATTTCTTTGACCATTTACAATTTGAGGAATGGTTCTTTTCTTTTTTAAAAAGTTTGATCCAATTCTCTATTTATTTGAAAGGGAAAATCTTTATCAGATAACCTTGTTGTAATTTTTCAGTTATGATTACAATGTATTTCCCATCATCCTATTTTCACATTTATCCTATTCTCACTTTCTTTTGCCCTGTTCAATCTCAGTGTTTTGCTTCTGAATTTTACCTCCCCCAATATGCCTTCCCTTCTATCATCAAATCTTCCCCCCTCACCTTATTTTCTTCTCCTCCTACTTTGCTGTACAGTAAGATATATTTCTGAGTAAGCATGTATGTTATTCCCTCTTTGAGCAAATTTCAATGAAAGTAAGGTTCACTTGTTCCCCTCATCTTCTGCTCTACTTTAAAAGCTATTTCATGCCTCTTTCATGTAAAATAATTTACCCCTTTCTTCCTCCTCCTTTCCCCTTCTCTCAATGTATTTCTTTCTCAATCCTCAATTTATTATTTTTTTTAAATAAGTTTCCCATCATATTCAACTCAAATGCTTCTTGTCTATGTGTATTCTTTCTTTTTTTTAATGTGTATTCCTTCTAACTACTCTAATAATGGAAAAGGTTTTAGGTGTTGCAAGTATCATGGTTCAATATAGGATATAAACCGTTTACCTTTATTGAATTACTTCTGGTTTCATTTTACTTTACATTATTTTATACTTCTCTTGAGTCTTGTATTTAAAAGTCAAATTCTGTATTCATCTCAGAAGATAATTCCCAAAAGTCCTCCTTTCCCTTGAATATCCAGTTTTCTCCATGACAGATTATCCTCAGAATTGCTGGTTTAGTTTTGCTGGGTAGGTAATTTTTGGTTGTAATCATAGCTCTTTTGCTCTCTGGAATATAATATCCCAAGCACTCTGACCCTTTAATGTAGAAACTGCTAAATCTTGTGTGATCCACAGTGTGACTCCATGATATTTGAAGTATTTCTTTTGAGCTTCTTGCAGCATTTTCTCATTAACCTGGGAGTTCTGGAATTTGACTATAATATTCCTGAGAATTTTAATTTTGGGGATCTCTTTTAGGAGGTGAATGCTGGATTCCTTCAATTTCTATTTTACCCTCTGGTTCTAGAATATCAGGATGATTTTCCTTTATAATTCCCTGAAAGCTGATGTCTAGGCTCTTATTCGATCATGACTTTCAGTTAGTCCAATAATTCTTAAATTATTTCTCTTGAATATATTTTTCAGGTTAGTTTTTTTCAGAGATATTTCATATTCTCTTCTATTTTTCCATTCTATTGATTTTGTTTTATCATTTCTTGATGTCTCATAATGTCATTAGTTTCCACTTGCCCAATTCTAAATTTTTACAGAATTAATTATTTTCCTCAGTGAATTTTTAGATTCATTTTCCCACTTGTCCAATTGTATTTTTAAAGGAATTATTTTCTACAGTGAATGTTTCTACCCTCTTTTTCCCTTTGGCCAATTTTACTTTTCAAGGCCTTTTTTCTCATTGGATTTATGAACCTCTATTACTCTTTGGTCTATCCTGTTTTTAAGATGATATTTTCTTCAGTATTTTCATGCCTCCTTTATTGAGTTCTTGACCACTTTTTTCATCATTTTCTTACATCATTTTCATTTCTCTTCCTAATTTTTCTTCTACCTCTATTACTTGATTTTTAAAATTCTTTTTTATCTCTTCCATAGCCTGAGACCAATTCACATTTTTCTTTGAGCTTTTGGATATAGCAGTTTTGACTTTGTTGTCTTCTTGTGTGTGTACATTTTGCTCTTACCTGTCACCATATTAACTTTCTTTAGTCAGAAACTTTTTCTTCTGTTTGTTCTTTTTTCTAGCCTATTTTTGACATTCAAATTCATGTTTAATTGGTGCTCTGCTTCCTGAATGAACTATCCAAAGATTCACATTTTTGTTTAGATGTTTTGAAAGGTAATTCTGAGGACCTCTAAGTTTTCAGTTCTTCCAAGGTGGTATGATATATGGTGAGGTGTGTTTACTACTGTCCTAGCCTATGCTTTTGTCTCTGAGAAACCACAGCACTCTTGTCCATCCTGGAACTGTGACAAGAATCCCATCTCCACCTGTAGTCACAAGCTTTGGTGTGCTATTACTCCTCCTTATCCTGGGACTGAGACCTAAGTCTATGACCCAGACATAAGCATGAGCAATGCAACCAAGTACTGCCTTCCAGTGTCAGAAAAAGGACCGTTGTAACTTTCTCACTATTTGTCTGATCCCTTTACCATTTGTGGGCTAAGAGATCTGAAATCCACTGTCACTGATTTAGTTACCCCTAAGGCTACTGCTGGTGCATGGTCTATGATGCACTGAGCTTCACTCTCAAGCTAGTGCAAAATATTTTTCCTGACAGCCTTCTAAATTTTCTTGGACTGGAAAATTGTTTCACCCCATCCTTTTGTGGATTCGGCTGCTCCACGATTTGTTTTGAGGGGTTATTTTAAGTTGCATGAAGGGGTTTGGTGGAAAGCTTAGGCAAGCCCTTATCTTTTCTCTGTCATCTTGGCTCTGCTACACCAACCTCCCACTTTGCAACAAGCAGAGTATCAATAGTAGAGACCTTACCTCCCATTTGTTTCAGTTTCTTCAGTGGTAAAATAAAAAGATATTATAATAAATAATATATTAAATGAATGATACTATAATTAATATATTAAATATAATAACATAATAAATAATAAAATAAGAAGTTACTACATTCTAGGATTCAAATGAGATTAAATGAGGTAATATTTGTTAATTGCCTATCACAGTTCCTGGCATATAGTAAGTACTATATATAAATGTTAGCAACTGATATTATTGTTATATTTATGGCTGTTATTGTTCTTATTTAATATTCCTGATTCTATTCAGGATATTTATCTATAGTGAATGAATAAAATATAGAAAAAGAAAAGCACAGTGTTAACTTCTGAGGAGAAACAAACTGAAGATATCTTCTCTCAAAGAATTTATTTTGTAATTGGGGGACACAACAAAACTAAATGAGTGGTAGGCAAAGACAGATTAAATTGATACATACTGTCCAGGAGCAATTGTGGTTCCAGGACTGGAGAACAAGGGGCAGGAGGAGGGGGAGAAAAAGTGTTTACAGAAGTTTGGTGCCTTCGTGGTAACAAGGCCACTAGTGATAATATGGTCACAGGAGTTAGGAATGAACTGAATCTTAAACAGGGCCTGCCAGAAATAGTGGGCCAAGTGAGGCTCTCACTAATCAGGATTAATCTTTAGTGTACACTAAACTTTAGTGTACAAGGTCTTGTTAATTTTCATGGCTCCTGGGATATGGGCAAGTATGTATGGGGTGGAATATTTTTTTAGGTTAATATTCTCTTTAATTTTTAATGATTATATTGGAATCTATAATCTTTAGAGTCTATTTCTCTTACACCAATAGTTGTGAAATACATAAGAATAGATGACAAATAGTCTGGATTTATCCAGTTTGGCAGGAGCTCTTACCCCTCTCACCTCCAAATTAGATAATTATTTTAACTCTCAAATTGCTTTTAATTATATAACACAGCCATGAGTCTCTCAAAGTATTCAAGTTATCTTTCCCCTCCACAAGGAGACAAGAACACTTTCATATCTATGAATCCCAAGTGGTTAGAGGCCATGAGAAAAGGGAGATGAGGAATCAATGGTAAAGTCTTCAGCTTCTGACCCAGAGGGAAATCTAACACTTTAGTTATCTGAATCTTTTGAAGAGTCCTTTATTTATTCTGAACCCTGGCTACTGCCCAGACGTCTAATTCTTATTGGCAGATTTATTTCATAACAACCCTTTACCTCATTTCACTTAACTCTATAATTCCATTTTGAAAATTTTCAGTGGTTTATTCTTTTCTTATTCATCCTTAGTACAGTGCCTGGAACATAGTAAGCTCTTAATAAATGAATGTTACCTGACTGTCTTATTCGTCATTCAAATATTATTAATATAGTAATATTCGTCTATTCCAGGAATTGAAATGTTAATAGTAAAGTTTCAAAATAACATTAATATGAGTTTTTGTTAAGGATGATTTAATGAGATATATCAAGAATATAATATATGCTACAAGAAAAATGAACAAGAAATCACACAACTTTGAGTTTGTTCCCCTAGTCTCTAAGAAACCAGGGATGAAGTTTAAATCAGGGCTCCCTACTGGTCCAAAAGCACCTTGGGGTTGGGTTGAGGAAAGAGATATAGACAGAGAGACAGAGATCAGATAGAGATAGATATAGAGATAGATATAGATGTAGATGTAGATGTAGATGTAGATATAGATATAGATAAATATCTTAGATTAATAAAGACATACATAGTTTATCTATGCATATATATGTATGCAGATGTGCACATGAGCAATGTGCATGTATGTGTGTATATATGTATGCATGTTTATATATGTGTGAATATATATACAATACAAATTCATTTCAATGGTTAGGAATGAGTGTATAATTGACTCAGGAGATAGAAAGGCTACATATAGTAAGTGATACTTGAGTTGTATAGTGAAGAACACTATAGATTCAGAGAACTACCTTTTCCTGTGAATCAGGTTAACTAACAGAGTTTACATTTACATAGCATTCAAAAACGTGTCAAGTGTTTTACATGCATTATTTCTTTTGAGACTAACATAACCTTGTAAAGTTGGCACTATTGGTCCGTTAGTCCCATTTTCTAGGTAAGGAAACTGAGACATAGAGAGATCAAGTCACTTGTCAAAAGCCAATAAACATTATAGCAGGATCTGAATCCAAGAAGTCTTCACTCCATGTGAAGTATTTTACTCATTTTGGCATAAGAACTCTCTATGACTTAAAGACAAAGAGGCAAACTGTATAAGGGGGAAATTTAAAAAAAAGAAATAAAAGAAAACTGGCAACTTCAAACCTACTTTTGTCTTAATAATGTTTAAATACTACTGAAGTTTTGTCTCAATATAAATTATTAAAAGAAGCACTTGAGTAATGAAAAGTGTACAAAATGACATACTGTATAAAGGTTGCTTAAGAAATCTTAAGTAAGCTCACTAAGACAGTTGTGGAGCAGTCTGTTGCCTCTTTACAAAAACATTCACTAAATCACTGGGTCTCTTACCAATGCACATAAAAACATATTTGTACTTCAGTTTAAATGGAGGAATAAGAAAAAGGTACATTCAACCATTTGGAACTGAAATATTCATGAGATACTAAAAGAACAATGGAACTGCCTGTCTTCAGCTGTCCTAGAGGAACAAGAGCCAAGGAAACACAAGAATAAAGCAGAAACTATGCTATTTTAAACTTTCTCTTTTTTTCTCTTCCTTTATTCCCATTAGTTGGTAATATACAACTTAATCTCCCCACACTCTGAATAGAATGTGACAAGCTCACTGCTCACTGTTTAAAAGGATTCTGAAGTCTGACAAGGAATCAAGGCTTCATTCCATATCTTTAGATATGTTGCAATCTGACTTGGTCATGAAGCCTTTAATAAGGTAGTTCTAATCTCAGTCTTGACAATTTTCCTTTTTCTCAATAATATTTGAAGTACTTGGGTGAAATAAAGTTCACAATAATGTCCCATTTCAAGTCTCTCATTAGAAAGTAAACCACCATTCATGTTTATTTCTGCTAACTCAAAGCTTTCTCTGTGTCCAAGCAAGTGAATTCCATAGGCTTGGGGAGTATAGCTTATTGGGAAGAAAATTTGATTCACATTTGCTGGACTTATACCTGAATTTTGGCTCTGCCACTTACTACTTGTGAGAACGTAATGGGGTCATTGTCCTTTTATAAGCCTCAGTTTCATCCTTTTCAATATGAAGAACTTGTTCTATATGACTTCTAAGTTCCAATATATTCCTGTGAACTTATATAGGTCAAAGATCAAAGTCACTTTTAACCAAATACACATAATGTTATTTGGTTGTTATCCATATAATCTATTGTTAAAATATTTTAAAATTTAAACAATCATGTCTATGCTCAATTGTCATTATAAGAAAAATGTCTACCATTTAAAAAGTTTTATGAAATAACTATGGAAAACCATCTAGGAAAAAGCTATTCCTATGGGATTTGTGCACAAAAATAAGTCTTTTTAAAAATCAGCCTAAGCACACAACTTTAACTTCCTCCAATGTTTTTAGCAGAGTTAAATAAACATCAGTTTAATAAAGTCATATATAGAATTGTGGGTGTATTATATATACATTCATACATAGATATTATCACATATTTATGCATATATAACTGCTATATTTGGCTAAGTTACATATACATACATGTATGCATACATGCATGTTTTTAACTAAGGTATGTGCAGCAGCAGTGTCTTTAGGGGTCTTTTTATAATCAGTCAAGTCCATGGATAGGGGTAGAGTGTGCAGATTTAGTTCCTTTTCCTAAAATCAGGCATCTGAATGAGCAAAGCTGAAAGAAATATAATATACTTATGTAGCTATTTCATAACTATTTCCCCAGAGAGTTTATCACAATCTGGCACATCTGATTTTAAGACTGACAATTTAAAATCCAGCATTTTCCTCTCTAATTAAATGTGTAAGGGCTCTTTTTTTGAGGGGGAAGGATGCTGTTTCTTTCTTTGCTTCAATTCATCTACCTAACCCCAAAGTTGTTTCAATTTTTTTTCCCTAGAAGCTTAATCCCATTTACCTGACTTTGCCACAGCCTTATTTTTAAAAATTGTGTTTTAGTAAATCAAAGTGTCTCTTATTACTAATTCATTTGATTGTCCATTTCAGTACACTGTAGACTTTCTACTTTTTCTTTTTTTGACATAAATGATTTACTAGAAAGATAATAAAATAACAATCTTACCCCTATCTCTATTCAAAGACCAATGAGAAAGAAAGAGACAGAGAGAGAGAGAAGTGAGAGAAAGTGAGGAAGAGTGAGAAAAAATACCATACATGGGGGCAGCTAGGTGGTACAGTGAATAAAGCACTAGCCCTGAATTCAGAAGTACCTGAGTTCAAATCTAGCTTCAGAACAGACACTTGACACTTACTAGCTATGTGACCTTGGGCAAGTCACTTAACCCTCATTACCCCACCAAAAAAAATAAACAAACAAAAAAAAAAACGAACAAACAAAACCAACAACAACAACATAGATACCAGATAATTGCATTTTGTTATTGTGTATAATGTTTTTCAAGAAATGTTTCTTGCTATATACAAAGCTTTGAGATAGTCACTGGAAATACATTACTCAAGTATACTTCAATCTAATACAGGAGTGGAAGAAAAAAAACATCTAAATTTATATACAGATACAAGATTATTTGAGGAGTGAGAGAGCACTAATATGTAGGGAACTTTAGATCCCTGCCCCTTTCATAAATTCTCATACTTTTTCGTTTCCTTTTTTCCCCCCTAGAACCAGATGGAATAGGCCAAAATAGATTGAATTCCTCTCCAAACCCTTGGAAGCTCAACCTTACTGCCAGCAAGTAAAGTCTCCAACTTGGAATACTGAAAGTTAGAATGGGGGTGAAGAACAAGGATGCCTGACATCTATATGCCTCCTGAAATTCCCCTATTTATTGCGACATGAAAGTAGGTCTCTTCTAAGGGCTGAATAGAGGGGGTAATCTAAGAGACATCAAAGACTATAGGCATTCAGAGGCTAAGACAAAGATTAACCAAATGAGATATCAGACTCAATTACTTTACAGAAGTGATCATAGGGGCAGCTAGGTAGCACGTTGCATAGAGCACCAGCCCTGGAGTCAGGAGGACCTGAGTTCCAATGTGGCCTCAGACACTTGACAACTTACTAGCTGTGTGATCCTGGGCAAGTCACTTAACCCCAATTGCCTCACAAAAAAAAAAAAAAAGAAGCGTTCATGAATGCAACTAATCTTTTTTTCTTAATTTTGAATAAATTATATTCCAGAATTCTTTACTCAGACAGCATTCTTATGTATATTAGAATATTGACATAACCAAGAAAAAAGCTTATTAGTGTAGAAAGAGAGATGGATTCAGAATCATTGTACAGAGATTTAAATCCTGACTCTGCCATTAACCATCAATGTTAATTTGGGCACATCACATCTTTGTACTTCCATTTCAACTATAAAATAAAAGTGTTCAATAAAATAGCCTCTAAGGCTTAGCTTCTTCTTCTTTTTATTTTTTTTTGTGGGGCAATGGGGGTTAAGTGACTTGCCTGTTAAGGGTTAAAATTCTAGCTAAACTGTCTAAACTATTTAATGAGTGGTCGCCAATAAATTATAAGCTTTAGCAAGAGTTAGGCTTTTAAGCATTTATTAAGGAGAATAAGAATTTGGTAAAGAGAAAGAAAGTTAGTCATGTGATCAAGTTTATATTTTATAATACTCTTATTGATATTAAGTTCATATTCATTTAGATTTCCTTAGTTTGAATTTCACTGTATTTTATTGTTCCATGTGTATTTTCTTCTATTCATTCATCTATCTAATTTTGAAACATGGTTTTGATTTCATAATACAATGTTAATTCTAGGAGTATTGTGCTCCCATATTCTGAGTTGTTTGTTTTTGTTATTTTTTTTTCTCAACTGATTATTTGATCAAACTCTTTAAAGCATTTCCCTGGCAAATTGTTTGCCATGGCAAGTGTAAATTGATTCTAGAAGTATTATTTTTGATAAGCATATTCCAAAAAAAAAAAAAAGAGGGGAACATTTGTAAAAGTTGTCTTTGAGATTGTGTTGTGCTTTAACTTTTATTTAAATATGTTCAGATTTTTCAAAAAAGTAATTGTATACTAAGTAAAAAAAAGGGGTATTATTTGAAATTGTTGCATAAATATATATTGTGTCAAGTCAAGATGTATTCACATTTTTTGCAATCATTTATTATCCTCAATTTTTAAATCCATATGAGACTTGGATTATGGGAACTTATCATTTAAGACATTAATTGCCTTTATTCTGAGTTATCAGATGCCAGTTGGCCAAGATGCCATCCAATCACAAGAGGAATACATGCAAGAGCAGACACTGAATTGTCACATGAGGGGAGACATGCATGAAGTCAAGGTATGGCCAAGGGAACGGCTTTTGACTAATGTTGAGGTTGGATTCTCTTGGTTTAATATTTTATTTTATTTTTCCCCACAATATTGTACAGATGGCTGGAAGTATTCATCCCACCCATCTTATTCTACGCCTGGCTTCTATGCTCCCTCCTATATGCCTGATGCCATGGACATCTCAATCCCATGCATCTGATTAAGTCTGACTCAGTTTCCTCCAATATGTTCGGTGGCATGGACATATATTCCATCCACCTATTTTAAGCCTGGCATACTGTATGGGCAGTACATATTGCTCAAGTGTGGGAATGTTCATATCCCATCATTTCTCTGTTCTTTTATGGTAACCCCCATAATTATCTCAGGTGTCATGATAAATACAGTGTTGAATTTGGCCTTGACACCTGTTACCAATTATATTAGATTTTTTAAATTTCTCATAATGGCATGAGGATGATTAGGCAGATGATGCAAAAAGTGATGAAACAAAGATAAAAATTATTTTGAAAAATTAATATCACAGCAATTGTCTTCTCAATTACCCTCCATAAGGGGGGGACTATAGTAATATTATATAATATATAATAGTAATATTATAATTTTAAAGAATGTTTCAATTTTTGTTTTATTATATGTTTCATGTGTAACAACTAAGATTCTGAATTCCCTTAGACATGTTTTTGAGAACTTTCATTGTTTGATTTGATTATTGACAAAGCTATTTTAAAGTTGTGTTAAGCTCAATTTTGTAGGAAATTTCCTGGCTGATTACCAGTATCCACACATCAACCCCTGAAAAGACTTCCATTCCACGACTACACCTAGAGGACATCTGAGAAAAGACTTTCAGAGACTTTAAATGAACAGTTTTGATTTGTTTTTGTTGGTTTTTTTTCCTCTTTCTGTTATAATATACACCATCTGTAACATGTATTCTCTGCAGAGGCCCTCCCTTTGCAAGACTAATGTCAAAGCGTCGGTTCATGAGGACAAAAAAAAAAAATCGCCCCTCTGGACAAAACTTTCCTCTCTTCCTTTTCTATATTGTTGTTCACATATTATTAGTTAGCAATAGTTATTATTTTGTTTTTACTGTTCCATCAAGGAAACATTTTGTTTCTTGAGGAACAACAGGGGGGACTGTAACGATTGGAATGACGGCACCTGCTGGATACTTACTGTAGAAGAGTTCTGCCCATGAAGCGAAGGTCTTTGAGGGCAAGACCAGGAGTCTTTTCTTTGGGAGGAAGTGACGCGGGCTAGTGGGAGGAGGAAGGAAGAGACTGGCGCTCAGTCTGGCGCTCTTCCTTTTGGACTCTGGCGGAGAGCGGAGCGAGAAATGTGCTCTCCCTTTAATAGATAGGAATCTAGGCCTTTCTCTTTACCAAATTCTTATTCTCCTTAATAAATGCTTAAAAGCCTAACTCTTGCTAAAGCTTATAATTTATTGGCGACCACTCATTAAATAGTTTAGACAGTTTAGCTAGAATTTTAACCCTTAACATGCCCAAGGTCACACAGCCAGTAAGTGTCAAGTGTCTGAGGCTGGATTTGAACTCAGGAACTCCTGAATCCAGGGCCAGTGCTTTATCCACTGCACCACCTAGCCGCCCCAAGGCTTAGCTTCTTAAACTGTGGGGCATGACCCCTGATAGGGGTCACAAAACTAAATGTGGGTATCATGCAAGTCATGAAAAATTTGGCAATAGTAAAAGGTTATGTATACCTATTTTATATACCTTTATATCCAGGGTTGTGTAAAAATTTCTCAGGCAAAAAGGAATCGCACCTAGAAAAAGTTTAAGAAAACCTGCTCTAAGATGCATTTCAGGACTTAATTTATGACCTAAATTAAATTAAACCTTAACACTAGTGGGGTGTAGATTTTATTTAAAACTTTTGATTTGTGATCATAAATTTCTTTTTTACTCGTTTCTCTTGTCCATTGTGTTTTAAAGTTGACTTTTAATATTTAAATTCAATTCAATGAACATTTATTTAGTAGCTACTCTGTGCAAGTTATTTTGTAAGATACTAGAAGCATACAAACATGGAAAGCATATCTATAGTTATTAAACAAAGTCAGATAGAGAAAAATAGCACATGTACATAAATAGGCATATTTTAAGGTAGAGAGTATGATATAAGCAAAGGTGAGATCTTGATCAAAAGCTCTGGGAAAATTCCAAAAATGACATCTTTGAAATCCTTCATTTTTTACTTTTTGGTTTATAGGACAAAAACAAAAAAATAGCTAAGCTTTATTCTTTTAGTGAGCATTATGAAAATGTAATATAAAGAGGTAGTATTTTACTTGTTGATAGATTATGAATTGTGATGATATTTCTGACAGCAAAAAGACAGCTCTAGGGGAAGCTAGGTGGCACAGTGGATAGAATGCCAGCCTTGGAGTCAGGAGGACCTGAGTTCAAATTCGGTCTCAGACACTTAACGCTTACTAGCTGTATGACCCTGGGCAAGTCACTTAACCACAATTGCCTCACACACAAAAGATAGCTCTATAAAAAAGATCGTAGTGCATAAAGTACAGAATTTCCTTTGAGACTAAACAATAACAATAATATAATGCCCAAATAATTTAAAATATGGGAATATTATTTGTGCAATGAAACACATAATGCTTCTTTTTCTATACATGTGCCTTGTTTTTTCACCAAGTGAACAACTATGTAACAAACAGCAGATATGTGAGATCATGCTTGTATCTTTTCACATATTTCCAACCCAACACATATAGTGATTAAGTTATGCATTCATTCTGATTCATTGTTGTTCAATGTGGTGAAAGAAAAGATTTTCCAAATACCCAAATCATAATTGTATAAAATTTTCTCAGCATTTGGTAAATTTATTTTTGGTTTTATGATTTTTATTTTTAGAGCAATTTGTAGTTTAGAGATCATTCAGTCTACTCATTTTCAGTAATTCTGTATGGTAATGTATGCAAAGACCTTTTCCAATGGACCTTCAAAGTATTCATTTCATCATCTGACATCAACAAGCATACAAGCATTTATTACCTGATATATATGATGTTCTGTGCTAAACGCTAGAGATGCAAAGAAAGGAAAAAGAACAAGGGAAAAAAATTCTTAGCTCCAAGATGCTCACAGTCTAATGGAGGAAGCAATGTACAAAGAACTATATAGAAACAAAATATAGAAAGAGAAATTGGAGATAATCTCAGGGTTAAGGATGTTCCTAGAATATCCAATCTTTCTTTTCTCCACTGTGAAAGAGATACATCATGGGGGGGAGGGCTAGGCTTCTTCTGAGGCCCAAGACCAGGCTTAACAATACTGCTTTGATCAAGCCAAAAAAGGAGAACATATTGCTGGGATTAAAACATGATTTACAAATTATATGATAGTATTTACAATTCTTAATTCTGCCCAAGATCTGATAGACAATTAGGGAATAATTCTCAATTATTTATTAAATATTCAGCAGAAAAGAAATAATGTATTCTCTATCATAGTAACTTCAGGATTCAATAAAACACTATGTAGGGGCAGCTAGTTGACACAGTGGATAGAGCACAGACCCTGGAGTCAGGAATACCTGAGTTCAAATCCGGCCTCAGACACTTAACACTTACTAGCTGCGTGACCCTGGGCAAGTCACTTAACCCCAATTGCCTCGCTAAAAAAAAAACAAAAAACAAAAAACAAAAAACAAAAACACTATGTACATTTGGCCAGCGTATTCTCTCTATTAAATTAGATTCAGTTGGTATGTCACCACTTTGAGCCTTTACTGGAAATGCATTAAGAAAATCTCAATTGAAATTGTTGTGTTTCAATTGGAGAGACATGGGCTGCTTTTTATGCTGAAGCTGGGCATGCTATCTTTGTGCTTCTAATAAAAAGAGACTCTATTACCAGCACAGAAAGTCTTTAAGCACCAAGAAAGTGGCTATGCTATATCAGATTGTGTCAGTGGAGACATCCAAGTAAGAAAATGACTTCATGCTAAAGTAGACAACATTCTTCAAGTACAAATGAAAACTTTGATTCTACCATCCTCATGAACAAGACATACCAGACTTTCCTGAGTAGAAAATCCCTGAACATTGTAAGAGGAAGTAGGGAAGGTATTTTAAATTCCTAAGGCAGGGACACCTGTCTCATATTTATCTTGTAGTATATTCAGCAGCAGCAGCAGCAGCAGCAGCTTAAAGTATCTCCATATAATTAACTTCCCAGTTCTGTTGTGATTACTTTCCTACTTCTCAAGAGTTTACATTCCCTGATTCTGGCACACACTTGTTAGTACTCTCTACCAGTTCCCGCCAAAATCCCCAATTTAAGGAAGAGTCCCAGGTCAAAGAACTCTTCATTTTTCTCCATCCTTCATTACTGACATTTCTACAGGACTTTCTCTATCATACCCCTAGGCCAAATTCCCTTCTGGACCCTCAAACTTCATTTTATCCTCTTCCACTAAAATGTAAACTTCTTGATGGCAGGGGATATACTTCACCTTGTATTAATATTCGAACTGCCTGGAATATAGTAAGCACTTAAAAATTGCTTTTTGACCAATGCCTGACATACAAATGACAGTGAGGAGTGTGGCACTCTATCAAACAGTAAGCATGTGATACTGCAACAAACTTGTGACCAGTGACTAAAATATTAGAGAAGCTTTTCTCAAAAACTACTTCTCTAAGCTGTCAATATAACTTGAAGTATAAAAAATTCTGCTATCTGTAATAATTAATTACAGATTTAAAAAAAAATGAAATGAGGAAAAACAAATTACTGCCTTTTTGTGGACCATGGGAGAACAGAAGGGAAGTTAATATAAGGAAATTATTCACTAGCTATGTGAGCCACAGTTAGTCATTTAACTTACATGTCCCAATTTTCTTAATCCATGTAATAGTTATGGTCCTACAAAATTCTAAGGTACCTTCTAGTTCTCAATCTATTCTGTTATTATGATCCTATGTTTTCATGACTGCCATCTATTGAGGATGGCAAGAATAATAGGCCAGAGTAGGAATAAGCTGGCAGTGAACCAACCGATGGCTAGAAAAACCATGGAGAAGAGAGATGTGAGGGAACAGCCTCCATATGTCCTTTATTTGAGCACTTGTTGGGGCTTCTTGTTAGAGAAGCAATGTGAATTCCTGAGACTTTCTGGACCTCTAAGAGAAAGAGGTTGTGCATGGTGGGCTTCAATACATATATGGGGACTTTCTGGCACCAAGATGGCAGAGTGAGGAAGGAAACCTGTGAAGCATCTCCCAATTTCCCCCTCCAAACCAATAGAAAACCCCGCAGAATCATTCCAGGAGCATTGAAGCAACTTAGCAACCCAGGGGGAAATATTCATCATACTTTGGTGGGAGAGAAGTAAGGTCTAACAGCAGTAGAAGCTAGGCTCACAACAGAGAGCCTGAAGCAGGGTTCTAAGCCTGGGGTAATACACCATTGAGGCACCACCCTCCTGCAAACCAGTGGCCCCTTAGGCAGGTGAATAAGTCTGTGCACATAGCAGGGACCCTCACCAGATACTCCACACCCAGCACAAACTACGAGGGAGGCCTTGTCCCCACTGCTGACCAGTAGAGAAGCCCTGCTTGAGTCTGGCCAACAACAAGTTCCCACCCCCTGGGGCCAACCAGTAGAAAGACTCTTTTTCCTTTTCAAACCAGCACCAGGGGGCTCCAACCCTTGAGCTAATCTGCAGCAAAATTGCTCCTCCAGGGACTGTTAACGGAGAAGTCCTGTTAACATAGCAACCCAACAACAACGCACCAACCATGGAGAACGTCAGCCCACACCTAGGAGAAGCCAAAAGGAAGGACCAATCCCTTAATAACAGTGATAAGCAAAGCTCATCCTATAGAGGAAGCATGGCTGCTAAGGCATGCAACACAGTGAAAGTGAGACCCAGAGTCTCAGCACAAAAACAAACAAACAAAAACTTAAGATAATATAAAAGTTCAGTTATAAAAACAATATCACAAAAAGGTATCAAAAGGGGCACAAAAGCAAAAACAAAACAAAACAACCCTTTAGTATAGAAAGTTACTGTGGTGATAGGGAAAATCAAGGCATAAAATTAGAGGACAATAGAACCAAAATTTCAACAGCTTCAAAGAAAAATATAAATTGGTCTCAGGCCAAAAAATAATTCCTGGAAAAGCTTTAAGATGACTTTAGACAGCAAATTAGGGAAGTGGAAGAAAAATTGGGAAAAATAAATGAGAGTAAAACAAGAAAATATGAGGGGGAAAGTGTCAATAAAATGGGAAAAGAATTTTTAAAAAATTACTGAGGAGGGAGAGCTGGGTGGCACAGTGGATAAAGCACTGGCCCTGGATTCAGGAGGACCTGAATTCAAATCTGGACTCAGACACTTGACACTTACTAGCTGTGTGACACTGGGCAAGTCACTTAACCCTGATTGCCCAGCAAAAAAATAAAAATAAAAAATAATAGTGAAGAAAATAACTTCCTAAAAAGTAGAATTAGCCAAATGAAAAAGGAAGTGTGAAAGTTCATTGAAGAAAATAATTCCTTAAATATTACAATTGAACAAGTGGAAACTAATGATTCTATGAAACATCAAGATGAAATAAAATAAAAGTAAAAAACAAAAAATAAGAAAATGTGATATTTCTCATTGAAAAAACTGACCTAGAAAATAGATCTAGGAGAGATAGTATAAGAATCATTGGACTACATGAATGGCATGATCAAAAAAATAGGCAATATCTTGTAAGAAATTATAAAAGAAAACTGTCCTGAGATATTCGAATCAAGGGGAAAATAGTAATTGAAGGAATCCATGGATCACCACCTAAATGAGATCCCAAAATGAAAATTCACAGGAATATCATAGCCAAATTTCAAAGCTCACAGATCAAAGAGAAAGTATTTCAATCAGCTAGAAAGAAACAATTCAAATGGTGTGGAGCAAGTCAGAATTAGACAGGATTTGGCAGCTTCTACATTAAAGAACCACAGGGTTTAGAATATGTTAAACTAGAAGACAAAGAAGTTAGGTTTACAACCAAGAATCATCTACCCAGAAAAACTGAATATAATCTTTCCAAGAAAAATGAAATGGATCATATTCAAGCATTTCTGATTAAAAGGCGAGAGATGAATGGGGGAAAAAATTGACCTCTAAATACAAGACTCAAGGGAAATATAAAACAGGTAAAAAAGAAACAAGAAAAAATGTAAGAAATTCAATAAGGTTAGCCTGTTTATATTTATATATGACAAGATTATATTTCTAAGTCCTAACAACTTTATTATAAGAGTAATTGGAAGGAGTATATGTAGACCAGGAGTGTGGATATAAAGTGACATTGATGGGATGATAACACACACACACACACACACACACACACGAACACACACACAAATAAATAAAGGGATAAGAAAGAAATTCAATGGAAGAAGGTGGAGGGGGGTGATTTAAGGGGGGTAAATTTTCCCATATAAAAGAGGCATGAAAGAACTATAATAATGGAGGGGAAGATGGAGAGGGATGGTGGGCAAAGTTTAAACCTTACTCATCAAAGTTGGCTGTCTCAAAGGGAATAATATACACACATAGTTGGATGAAGAAATACATCTTACCCTACAAGGAAGTAAAAAAGGGACAGGGATAATAGAAGGGGGGACTGAAAAAAAGGAAGGGATATTGGGGAAAGTGGTGATCAGAAGTAGAACACTTGTGAGAAGAGAAAGGATGGGGGAAAAGAGTAGGGGGATAAACAAGTGAAAATAGCATGGTGGGAAATAGCATAACTATAAATGTGAATAGGATGAACTCACCCATTAAATGGAAGTGGATAGAAGAATGGTTTAAAAAACAAAATCCTGCAATATGTTGTTTACATGAAATACATTTGAAGCAAAGGGATGCATACGGGGTAAACATGAGGAGCTAGAACAGAATCTATTATGCTTCGGCTGAAGCAAAGAAAGCAGGGGTAGCTAACATGATTTCAGACAAAGGAAAAGCAAAAATAGATCTAATTAAAAGAGATAAATATGGAAACCACATCTTGCTGAATGATACCATAAACTATGAAGCCATATCAATACTTAATGTATTCACCAAATGGTATAGCATCTAAATTTTTGAAAGAGAAGTTGAATGAGTAACAGGAGGGAAAAGATAATAATTGATTTAACTCCAGGGTTATTAAGAATTAGCTTATTATAATTTCTGGTGGCAGTGACCTGAGGTTAAATTCCTCTCTTTCAATGAATAAATGGACATATTTAGAAAAATTCACAATAGCTATTGAATACCAGTCCTAATGCATAGTTTTGGAACATAAAATATGGGAGATCTGTAAAGTTAAAAAAAATTAAAAAATAAAAGTCCCATAATATTAATTAAAGACAGTGGCTACCAACCTGGCAACTATACAAATATTAATATAGGAAGAAGATTGATAGACATCCCTAAAGCACAAAATAAACCGAAAAAAGTTTCAGAATTTTTTTTTGCAACCATATGAAATAAACACTCTCCTACTAGAATTTATGTCTCTCTTTCCACAAAGAGGAAAACTCAACATTTCAAAGACAATTTCCATGGAGAACACAAAGACCAGTTCTCATGATTAAATCATACTCCTTCCTAAAAGGGAAAGAAACTAGAGAAAGATGAAAGATCATGCCTATAATAAAAAAATTCTAATATTCTAATATGATCATCGCTGCTATCTAACCTATTGCAGAATAGGGTGTCATGCAGTAGATTAAGAAGGTATATATCTCTATCTCTATCTCTATCTCTATCTCTATCTCTATCTCTATCTCTATCTCTATCTCCACACACATATATACATACAAATGTGTATGTATATATGTGTATGTATATGTACCTATGTATACACTTATACATGCATATACACACACACACATATATATATATATATATATACAGACATATATCTATATGTGTATTTTAAACAAAAGCACATAAGGAATTTGGAGTTAAGGTAGGCTTAGAAAGGCCACTACCAAAAGGGGTGGGGTGTGAGTGTGTGTGAGTGTGTGTGTGTGTGTGTGTGTGTATGTGTGTGTGTGTGTGTGATTCCAGGGGTGAAGGATATGGTCTTTCATACACACATCAGAAGGCATTCTTAATGATAGGCAGTTCAGTCCAATACGTGATTAGGAGATGCTTTCATAAGGAGATCTCTTCACAAAGAAAGAGAAAGGATTATTCCAAAGTTAGGAAATCTCTGAAGATAATGTCCATATCTGTAATCTCATATCCTAGAGTCAGATAAGTTTTTGATTGGCTTCAAAGTTACTGATTCCATGCATATCCAGCTAGGTTTACTCAAGGTCACACAAAGGATTGTTGGTCTGTTAGCCAATTAAGCCAGTCCTCATACAATTGTTCTAGTTACCCAGATAACTGGGGAGCTCAAGCAAATCAAGATATTCATTTTTACAGTTTGTGGATAGATAGATAGATAGATAGATAGATAGATAGATAGATAGATAGATAGATAGATAGATGTGTGTATACATATGTATATATGCATATACACGCACTCACATATATGCACATATACATACATACATACATACATACATATGCATGTGTATATACATGTGATGGGTCGGGGCTTGAGAGGAGGGAAAGGATTGACATGGGAGGGGGAGTTTGGGCAGTGGGTAAAATAGAAAACCAGGAATACCTGAGTTTAAATCCCATGCTTGACACTTATAAGCTGTGTGGCTTTTGGCAAGTAATTTCTTCTCATTCTCCATTCTATTCCCCGACCCCTAAAATATGAAAAATAACAACTGTACTTGCCTCATTCAGTTATGAGGATCTCACATAATAATATATATATATAAATTAATAAAACATATTGTTGTTGTTTGTCTTTTGTCCTTGAAGAGGACCATGACATCAGGGTAATCTCATGACTTACATTGAATTGGATTTAAGTGAGGGAGGGCTATGAAAGGTCAGCAACTTTACTCTCTCCTCTAGAGGTATCTGGGTCCAGTGACAAGATATATATCAGGACAACTGGAGATGGCCCCAAATGTTTACTATAAAACATAAAGCACTATATGAATATCAATTATTGGTATTTTAAGGAGTGACAAATCATTACTATAATCAGAGGCTCACATTATAAGTAGTATTTATTTGAAATTGTCTTAGTAGGGGTATTTTGGTTTCAAGAAAAAATCTGCAAAAAAGTGTTAGTTTTACCCTCAAAAAACTTACACTCCATGACTATTATTCCCCTGTTACATAAACTAAGGAAAGGGGGACTTCAATACATACTCACATGACATACTCTCCAATTCATCATTGAATTTTCCATACTTCCAGTTCATTTTTTTCTTTTTTTTTTATGCCTGAATAGACATGTGAAGAATTTGTTTATTTCCAGCTAGTCTATTTTTTGGAGAAAAAGTTGAAGTTTTGAAAAAGGAAATATGAAATTTCTTTTTCAGCCCTGGCTGGCATGTGTATTACATTTCAAATTTAGCAGAAATGATTCATGACTTTCCTCAGATACAGGAACCTGACCTACCTAGGAGAAGCTCAGCTGTAGGGCATTAATTTACTAGCTAGATTTCTCTCAGGAAATGAATGTAGTGTTTTGTGGAGAGTAAAAACATTTATGTTCTGGAACCTTCTTGTGCATTAGGGTTAAATTGTTCTGTTCCATTGAGGACTTTGGTATCATTTGTATATAATCATCATCAGTAAAAATTTACTGAGTTTCTGCTATGTAACACCAAACAAAGCTTCATCCAGTGTCCCAGCAGTGGATTGGGATATATTTAGTAAATGTGGAAAATATCATAAGGATTTGATGGTACAAGTCATTTTTTAGCAGTATTACCCATTATGAGGCTTGATGTTCATTCCAATAGATGCTAAGTAGAATATAAGTTCAATGAGACAAGGTTTACTAGCTCATGTTCACTTTTGTGTACATAATATTTAGCATAAGAGATTGGACGTAGCTCTTTATTTGAACTGAATTTTCTTCTCACTCAACCCCAACTGCTCGATTTTTCTGGAATATCATCTTTGATAATGTACCTAATCCTAGGGCACACTAGAGTGTAACGTCCTAGCAACCCTAGGAATTAACAATGATTATTTTCTCTATGAGAAGCCATAAAGAAGCAGCAGCAGCAGCAGGTGAACTAGCATTTTTTGTGTTTTAAAATTTGTGAAGCACTTTATAAATAAAACATTTTATCCTCACAACAACCTAGATGAGAAAACTTAGGCAAGCTAAAATTAAATGATGTACCCAGTATCACAAATCTCATATTTCTCTGAGGCTGGTTTTAAACTAGATAATCTCTGAAATCTTTCAACTAAAAATCTATAATCCTTTGATAATTGATTAGTCAAATACTATATCTAAATGCTTTTTAAAAAATGAATGAAAACTCTTCAAAGAAAAACTGTGAGAGGCTACATATTTTAAAGAACATCAACATTGGAATCAGGATCACCTGTTTCAAATCTTGCCTTATAATCGCTATGGGTCCAGGCAGCTCTCCCCTGTGCATCAGTGGAGGATTACATGTAAACTCCTCCTGGGATGAACAGTATCATTTACATCTTTGGCTATTCAGTGCCTGTTATAATCCTTTCACATATGAATGGAGACTTTTCTTCCCAGAGCTTCCATTTAAGGCAGGAGTCCAGTTCAGCCATCTCTTCATTTAGCACATGGCTGTACTTCCTCTCCATGAAGACTTTACAACAGGGACCTTCACTCCCATCCCTAAATTCCCATCCCCACTGCTTCCTTTTGCATGCTGTTTTTCTCTATAAGACACTATATTCCTTAAGGGTAGGGACCGACTTTTGCATTTCTTTGTATCTCTGGTGCTTGGCACAGTACACAGTTCATAGTAGATCCGATATAAATGCTTATTTACTATCTCTTTTTCTACCCAAACAGTCAGATCAGAAACAATATCAAAAGATCTTTCCCCTGCTTTTCATCTTCCAGTAGCAGGGAGCACGTGAATGAGAGAATGACTACTGCTTTGCACACATAGTTCAACTTCCAATGGTTCCTTAGTGATGTCACTAATTTATACAGTTACCAGTTCTCCAGATTATTTATTTATTAATGGTTTAAAAAAGTCATCTCGGATTGACTCTTTTCACCACACAGCCTAATTCCAGGTCATTTCCTACTAGGCTCCAATCATTTAGTACTGAAGAAAGTTCAACTTAAGGGTGCTATGGATAGAATGTTTAACTTGTAGTTGGGAAGGCCTGAATGCAAATGCTTGTGCCAATCCTCACTGAAGGAGGAAGTTTTCTCAGGAGTTTCCTATACCAATCAATTCATAGATATTGTTGTGTCTGTGATTGTCTGTGTTTCTGTCTGTACTATCTATGTATATTTGTCTATCTGCCTATATCGAGCTAGCTATTTCTCTAACTCTCTTTGTCTTCTTCCTCTATTCATTAAGCATATATTGAACACAAAAATATTAAGCAAGCACTTCAGGTGATACAAATTTAATGTCTCCATTTCTCAAAAAAAATTATTTTACTTAAAATTCCTATTATTTGCTTGCTATTTCCTTAATAATTAATTCTAAATTCAAAGTAACCATCTGGAAATATATTTTATGGGCTAAGACAATTGTGAAAGTAGTTAGTTACTCTCATGCCTTTTTAACTTTCCTTTTAGATTTTGGTAGATAAAATTTTCTAGTATACTTTATTCCTATGACAATACAAGACAACATGATATCCAATAGAAGTCATTAACAGCAATATTTAAAAAATTACAATTTAGAAGAATAGATTCTCTCTCTTGCAGCAGGCTATAGTGTAAGGGGTGCTGATTTGGCCTTAAAGACATGGATTCACCTGAAATCCATTATTTACTATCTGATTGATGTTGGAGAAAGACCCTCATCCCAGAATAACAGCATTTTAATTGATCTCACAGACTAGGTAAAGAACAAGAATCCACTTCAAAATATCTATGCAAAAGGGTTATTAAATCTTGAAAGGCTCAAGTGAGGGGCAAGCCACAACCGCCTTAAGCAGCCCTAATTGCAGTGCTAATTGAAGAAATGTGTCTTCACTGCAATCCCAAATCTGCCCTGTAACTGCACAAATTACTCGTATTTCTGCACTTTGAGTACAAGCTGATGAAATTTAACATTTTTCCCCTTTTTTCAGTATTTTATTATATTCCAATTAGATATAAGGATAGTTTTCAACATTTGTTTTCATAGGATTTTTAGTTCCAAATTTTTCTCCCACCTTCCCTTACTCTCCCTTCTCCCCATGACAGAAAGCAGTCTGATATAGGTTATATATGTACAATCACATCAAACATATTTCTGCATTAGTCATCTTGTGAAAGAAGAATCAGAACACAAAGGGAAAACTGGAAAAAAGAAGGAAAAAAACAGTCCAAAAGTAGAAACAGTATGGTACAATCTGCATTCATAATGCACAGTGCTTTTTTCTGGATGCTGAGAACATTTTCTATCATGAGTTCTTTGAAATTGTTTTGTATTGGGGCAGCTAGGTGGTATAGTGGATAGAGCACCAGCCCTGGAATCAGGAGTACCTGAGTTCAAATCTGACCTCAGATATTTGACACTTACTAGCTGTGTGACCCTGGGCAAGTCACTTAACCCCAATTGCCTCACAAAAAAAAAAAAAGAAAAAGAAAAAAAGAAATTGTTTTGTATTGTTGCACTGCTGAGAAGAGCCAAGTCTATCATCATTGTTCATCACACAATGTTGCTGTTACTGTGTACAATGTTCTCCTGGTTCTGTTCCTCTAAGTCTGCATCAGTTCAAGTCTTTCTAGGTTTCTCTGAACTCCTGCTTATTGTTTCTTACAGCACAATAGTATTGCATTGCATTCATATACAACATCTTGTTTAGCCATTCCCCAATTGATGGGCATTCCTTTGATTTCCAATTCTTTTGCATCACAAAGAGAGCTGCTATAAATATTTTGTACATGTGGGCCATTTTCCCTTTTCTAGGGTCTCCTTGGGATACAGTCCTAGCAGTGGTACCACAGGGTCAAAGGGTATGAACATTCCTATAGCCTTTTGGGCATAGGTTCAAATTGCTCTCCAAAATGGTTGGATCACTTCACAGTTCCACCAACAATGCATTAGTGTTCCATTTTTTCCACAGCTTCTCCAACATTTATTACTTTCCTTTTTTTGTTTTTTGACATATTAGCCAATCTGATAGGTGTGAGGTGTTACCTGAGGGTTGTTTTAATTTCATTTCTCTGATCAATAGTGTTTTAGAGCATTTTTTCATATGGCAATAGATAGCTTTAATTTCTTTATCAGAAAATGGCCTGTTTAAATCCTTTAACCATTTCTTAATTGGGGAATGACTTACATTCTTATAAATTTGATTTAGTTCCCTATATATTTTAGAAATGAGGCCTTTATAAGAAATACTGGCTATAAAAATTGTTTCCCAGCTTTTTGCCTCCCTTCTAATTTTGACTGCATTGCTTCTGTTTGTACAAAACCTTTTTAATTTAATGTAATCAAAGTCATCTCTTTTGCATTCCATAATATTCTGTATCTCTTGTTTGGTCATAAACTGTTCTCCTTTCCATAAATCCAAGAGGTAAACTATTCCTCTCCTAATTTACCTATCATATTACCTTTTATGTCTAAATTATGTGCACATTTTGACCTTATTTTAATATAAGGTGTAAGATGTTGGTCTATGCCTAGTTTCTGGATACTATCTTCCAATTTTCCCAGCAATTTTGTCAAATACTGAGTTCCTATCCCAGAAGCCAGAGTATTTGGGTTTATCAAACAGTAGATTACTATAATCAATTACTGTGTCTCTTGTGCCTAACTAATTCCATTGATCCACCACTCTATTTTTTAAAAATATCTTTTTTTTGGGGGGGAGGCCAATGAGGGTTAAGTGACTTGCCTAGGGTCACACTGCTAGTAAGTGTCAAATTCCTGAGCCCTAATTTGTACTTGGGTCCTCCTGAATCCAGGCCTAGTACTTTAGCCACTGTGCCACCTAGCTGCCCCTGAAATTTAACATCTTATCATCTTCCTAATGATCAGTTTTTGGCCAGAGTTTTTTTCCATCTGTAAAATAAGAGGGTTGAACTAGATTGTCTTATAATAATTTTCCCCCTAAACTTTTCCTACCTAAGGGCCTAGATTCTTATCCTTTCCTTACTAGAGTATAAGTGTCATAAGGTCATCAGCTATGGCTTACTCACCTTTATAGCTCCCTCAAGATACCATTTTAACTGTTTTATCATGGAGAATATTTAAAAAACCAAGTTTATAGCTTAAAACAATGAAATAGTTGAAAATCAAAATAAACTGAACACTAAAAATAAATGCAATCATACAGAGAGCTAGTCAATGAAATTGATGGAAGAGGAAAAAAAGGAAGCCAGGAATATACAGTTCAAATTTGTGCTTTCATGATATTCACACATAGATTCTTCTAAATTATTTATTCTAAAAGCATGTGTGTTCAACATTCATTCATGTTCGTGCTAAAATAAATTTTAAAAACCCAGGGATATAGAAGGGACCTTTAAATATATGATATAAAGAATATATATAAAATAATATGCTAGCATTATTGCAATGGGGACATATAAAAGCTATCCCAATAAATGCTTGCATAAAGCAAGGATGTGTACTCTGTTGTAACTACTATTTCTCATAGTTTTACAAAAGTTTGTCATAGCAGTAGGACAACAGAGAATAAAGACATAAACACTGGCAAGGAGGAAATAAAATCAGCCCTATTTGCAGATAATATAATGCTTTACTTAGAAAAGCCCAAAATAACTCCCAAATGCATTAAAAAAAAAACACCTGGGAACCAATCTACCAAGACATACTTGAGATGTATGTTAATACAAGTATTAAAAAAATCTTTGTGATTTAAGGGAAAGTACTTATCACAGAATTATCCAAGATTTAATCCAAGGACCAAAGAGGCTATCTAGTGAATAAGAATACTATCTACAAAATCCTCCAAAAGGTATTATTTAGGAAAGACTGAATTAAATAACTGTAAAGATATTTATTGACCATAGCTAAGCTTTGCCAATAAAATAAAAATGTTGCTATTACTAAAATTAATTTACATATTTAGTATTATACTAATAAAACACTCAGATAATTGCTTTGCAAAGCTAGGCAATCAATCAAAAATAAACTTATTGTGTTTATTATATGTTAGATGTTGAACATAATTATATGAAAGTGAGATAATTGCTGTCCTAAAGGAACTTACATTTCACTGGAGAATATGACATGTTTGCCAATAAAAAATGCATATATCCATTTACTTCTATATATGCAAAATAAATGCACAATGATTTGGGTAGGGCCACCAGAACAAGTGGAATAATTAAGACAGATATCCTAAATGAAGTGATATTTGATCTCAAGCTTGAATGGAAATATACACCTTAAGCATTTAAAAGTAGGAACTTGGGCAACTTGGTGGTGCAGTGGATAAAGCACTGGCCTTGGATTCAGTAGGACATGAGTTCAAATTCAGCCTATGATACTTTATACTTATTAGCTGTGTGACCCTGGACAAGTCACTTAACCCTCATTGCCCTGCCTTCCCCATCCCCCCCCAAAAAAAAAAAGTAGGAAGCAATGCTAGTGTTCCAGCTATCGAATAAAAAAGAAAACCCATATCGGTTCCCAGAGGGAGTAATATTCCTCACCTCTCTTTCTTATATCTCTATTTCCAGGCTTGGGGCATTCCTATTTAAAATTAAGTGGGTAAAGAATGGAATATCATGGCAACTGACCAACAAGTAAGTGATTATGACTGTAGCATAGAGTGAATAATAAGGAATAATGTATGATCATTTGGAAAGTTGGCCTGTGACCTTATAATGAAAAGATGAAGGCGGGCAGAGCCAAGATGGTAGAGAGAAGCAAGCACGTAGCCTGAGCTCTCCTGAGTTTCCCTCAAAAACAACAATAAATCAAGCCTGTAAACAACTTATGGAACCACAGAACCTATAAAAACAAAGAGAGACACAATCTTCAAACTTGAGATAATTTAGAATTCAGGAAAGGTTTGTCTGATTTGTGTGAAAGGGGACTCAGCCCAGCTCATCAGAGAATAGAGGGTTTCTGGGCAAGTAAGCAAGAGTCTCCAGGCCACAACATAGATCATCAGCTGAGGCCCCTTTATCTGGGCTCAGTAAGCTGGTGGCTCAACAGGCCAGTTGTAACACTTGCCAGCCCCAGAAGAGATGGGAAATTGCCAGCCAGAGAAGCACCCACAAGACAAGCACACATAGGCCAAGCCATCCCAGTGTAAGGGTTGAACCCTTGGCAGGGTGGAGATTACAGGTGTCTATGCTGGTGCTGAGGCAGAACTTGGGTTTTTCACCCCTGCTGGGAACCAGGAGGTAGGCTTGAGTAGCAATGGCCCAGGTGGGGGAGGGGCACAGGGTCCTCAGAGCTGACAACCACAACATGAAAACTGGTTGATTAGCAAGTTGTTCTGGGGTCATCTATGGCCAGGGAATAGGCCAGGCAAGTGAAGAACATTCTCCTCCTTAAATCATACCACCTGGGACCTTCTGAAGCTTGGGATACTGCAGTATGGAAACAGCGTCCCACTTTAAGGAGCTAAAAGTCAAGTAAAAGAAAGGCAAGATGAGCAGACAGAGAAAGTTGAGGACCATAGAAAGTTTCTTTAGTGACAAGGAAGACCAAGGTGCACCCTCAGAGGAAGATGTCAACATCAGGGTCCCTATTTCTAAAGCTTCCAATAAAAATATGAATTTGTCTCAGGCCATAGATGCAGTCAAAAAGGACTTTGAAAATAAAGTTAGAGAGGTAGAAGAAAAAATGGAAAGATATATGAGGATGATGAAGGAAAGACATGAGAAAAAATTCAATAGCTTGAAAAGTCACATTGGCCAAATGGAAAAGGAGTTATAAAAGCTCTCTGATGAAAATAATTGCCTAAGAAATAGGATTGAACAAAGAGAAGCTAGGGACTTTATGAGAAACCAAGACACAACAAAGCAAATCCAAATGAATAAAAAATAGAGGGCAATGTGAAATATCTTCATGGAAAAACTTCTGACCTGGAAAATAGGTCCAGGAGAGAGAATTTGAAAATTATTGGTCTACCTGAAAACCATGATCAAGGAAAGAGCTTAGACATCATCTTCCAGGAAATTGTCATTGAAAAGTGCCCTGATATTCTAGAACCAGAAGGTAAAATAGAAATTTAAAGAATCCACCTATACCTTCCTGAAAGAGATCGCTAAAGGAAAACTCCTAGGAATATTATAGCCAAATTCCAGAGCTCCCAGGTCAAGGAGAAAATATTGCAAGCTGGCAAAAGGAATGAATTCAAATACTGTGGAGCCCCAGTAAGGACAGCACAAGCTGTATCAGCTTCTACATTAAAGGACTGGAAGGCATGGAATATGATATTCCAGAGGGCAAAGAAATTGGGTTTACAACCAAGAATCGTGTATCCAGAAAAGCTTTGTATAATCTTTTAGAAGAAAAAAAAAATGGGACTTCAATGAAAAAGAGGAATTTCAGGTATTCGTGATGAAAATACCTGAACTGAATGGCAAATTTGACTTTCAAATACAAGACCCTAGAGAATAGCAAAAAAATTGGAGTTGAGGGGCAACTAGGTGGCACAGTGGATAAAGTACTGGCCCTGGAGTCAGGAGGACCTGAGTTCAAACCTGGCCTCAGATACTTGACACTTACTAGCCATGGGACCCTGGGCAAGTCACTCAACCCCAATTTCCTCGCAAAAAACCCAAGAACAACAAAAAATTTGAGTTGGGGGACATACCTGGGGTTGTACAGTGGGTTACCATCTTGTGTTTGAGGCCGGGTTTTAGCTGGGATCCCCCTGGGTCTGGGGTGGATACTTTGTCCACTGTGACACCTAGCAGCCCCATGATGACATGTTTAGGGTAAAATTGAGAAGTGACAGGTATATACTGGGGGAGGGGGAAGGGCAGAGGTACTTTAGGGTGAAATCCCACATGAATGAAACAAGAAAGGGCTTATATAGTGAGGGAAGAGATGGGGGAGGAACAGGGCAGTAAGTGAATTTTACACTTTTCAGAATATGCTCAAAGATCTTAATTTCATCAGAGTTTCCTCAAGGAGGGATTAAGGCACACACCCAACTGGGTGGAGTAATCAATTTAATCTGGGCAGTAAATAAACCTAACACTCATCAGAATTGGCTCAAAGACCTCAATCTCATCAGAATTGGCTCAAGGAGGGAATAAAATACACATTCATTTGGGTGGAGTAATCTCTCTAACCCTGCAGGAAAATAGGAGGGGAAGGGGATAAAGAGAGTGGGGCAAAAGAAGGGAGGACATACTGGGGGAGGGGACAGACAGAAGCAAATCCCTTTTAAACAGGGATAGGGTGAAAGAAGATAGAAAATAAAGTAAATATCATTGGAAAGGGAATAGGATGGGCATAAACAGTTAACAATAGTAATCACTAAAAAAAGAGAGAGAAAAGGGTTAAAAATTGTATGAAAAATATTTATAGCAAATCTTTGTGGTGGCTAAGAATTGGGAATAAAGGGAATGTCCATCAGTTGAGGAATGACTGAAGAAGCTTTGATATGTGATGATAGTGGAGTAGTACTGTGCTATAGGGAATGACAAACAGGATAATCCCAGAAAAACCTTGAAAAACTCATATGAACTGATGTATAGTGAAGTGAACAGAACTGGGAGGACATTGTACATAGTGACAGCAATATTGTTTGATGAACAGTTGTGAATTATTAGACTACTTCCAGCAATACAATTACCCAAGACAATCCCAAGGGACTAATGATGAAGCATACTATCCACACCAATAGAAAGAACTGACGAAAAGAACACTTCTGGATTATATATATATATTACCTATATCAGATTGTTTGATGTCTTGGGGAAGGGGGAGGAAAGGGAGCGAGAAAAATTTGGATATCTAAATCTTATGAAAATGAATGTTGAAAACTACACTTACATGTAACTGGAAAAAATAAAATAAATGTTTGTTGCAAAATAAACAAATAAATGATAATTGAAAAATAAGATAAAATGAAAGAGTAAAAAAATAAAATGCAAAAAAGGAATAAATGGAGCTTTTCTTAAAATGACAAGCAGTATCTACAAAATGACAAGCAGTATCTACCTAAAACCATCAGCAAACATTATATGTAACAGATGACTTAGAGGCATTCCCAGTAAGATCAGGGGTGAAACAGGGATCTCCATTATCACCTCTATTATTTAATATTGTACTAGAAATGTTAGCTTTAGCAATAAAAGAAGAACAGAGAATTAAAGGAATTAGAATAGGCATGGAGGAAACAATACTATCACTCTTTACAAATGATATCATACTACACTACTTAAAGAATCCTAGAGAATCAACTTAAAAAACAAACTCCTTGAAATAATGATAAACTTTAGCAAAGTTGCAGGATATAAAATAAGCCCACATAAATCATCAACATTTCTACAAATGACCAACAAAGCTCAGCAGCAAGAGATAGAAATAGAAATTCCATTTAAAGTAACTGTATTGAAGCATACTTAAAAAAATAATAAAGTAATTGTAGGCAATAAAAAATATTTGTGAATCTACCTGCCAAGATGAACCCAGAAACTCTACAAACACAATTACAAAACACTTTTCACACAAATAAAATCAGATCTAAATAACTGGAAAAATCAGTTGCTCATAGATAGGCCACGCTAGTATAATAATAATTTTTAAAAAAGACAATTATACCTACATTAACTTACTTACTCAGTTCCTTAGCAATTTGACTACCTAGAAAAAAATAATAAAATCAATGTGGAAGAACAAAAGGTCAAGAATATCAAGGAAACTAATGAAAAAATCAAATGCACAGGAAGGTGGGCTAGCTCTACCAAATCAGAAGCTATACTATAAAGTAGTCATCTTTAAAACTATTTGGTACTGATTAAGAAATAGAATGGTGGATCAGTGGAACAAGTTAGGCACAGGAGACACAGTATTAAATGACTAGTAATCTACTATTTGATAAACACAAAGATTCCAGCTTCTGGGATAAAAACTTACAATTTGACAAAAACTCCTGGGAAAATAGGAAACTAGGATGGCAGAAACTAGAAATAGGCTAACATCTTACACTCTATAGCAACATAAGGACAAAATGTGTAAATTATTTAGACATAAATGGTGACCCGATAGGCAAATCAGGAGAGGAAAGAGTAGTTCACCTCTCATATCTATGGAGATGAGAAGAATTTATGGCCCAACAAGAGATAAGAGAAAGTTATGAAATTCAAAATGGATGATTTTGATTACATTAAATTAAAAAGGTTTTGTGCCAACAGAAGCAATGCAGCCACTATTAGAAGGGAAGAACAAAGCTGTGAAAAAAATTTTACAGCCAGTGTTGCTGATAAAGGCCTCATTTCTAAAATATAGTGAACTAAATCAAATTTATAAGAATGCAAATCATTCCCCAGTTGAGAAATGGCCAAAGGATGTGCAAAGGCAATTTTTCAGATGAAGAAATCACAGCTATCTAAGGTCATATAAAAAATGCTCTAATTCAATACTGATCAGAGAAATGCAAATTAAAAAATCTCTGAGCTACCACCTTACACCTATCAGATTGGCTAATATGACAAAAAAGTCAAATAATAAATTTTGGAGAAGCTATGGAAGAAATTGGAACATTAATGTGCTGTTAGTGGAGTTCTGAACTGATCTACCCATTCTGGAGAGCAATTTGGAACTGTGTTCAAAGGGATATAAAACTCTGTATACCCTTTGTCCCAGAAATATCACTATTAGGTCTATATCCCAAAAAGATCATAAAAAAGGGGAAAGGACCCAAATGTACAAAAATTTTTATAGCTGTTCTTTTTGTGGTGGCAAAGAATTGGAAATTGAGGGGATGCCCATCAATTGCAGAATGGTTGAATACATTGTGGTGTATGAATGCAAAGGGATATTATTGTGATTTAAGAAATGATAAGCAGGCAGATTTTAGAAAAAAGACTAGCATGAATTGATGCTGACTGAAATGAGCAGAACCAGGAAAACATTGTATACAATATCAACAACATTTTGTGATGATGAGTTGTGATAGACTTAATTCTTCTCATCAATACAATGATCCAAGAGAATTCCAAAGGACTCATGATGGAAAATGCTCTCCACATCCAGAAAAACGAACTTTGGCATCTGGATGCAGATTGACCCAACTGTTCCTACTTTTTTTCTATGTTTTTTTTTTCTTTTTTGAAGTTTTTATTTTTTGTTCTGTTTCTTCTTTCACAACATGACTAATGCAGAAATATGTTTAATATGATTTTATATATATATATACATATATATATATATACATATATCAGATTTCTTACTATGTTGGAGAAGGGGGGGAGAAAACTGTGGGTCTAGAAATCTTATAAAAACAAATGTTGAAAACTATGTAAGGGGAAAATAAGGTACTTTTATGATTTTTAATAAGAAAAACATTAAAACATCAATAAGGAATTTGTATTTAAATCTCAAGGCACTGGGAGTCACTGAAGTCTCTTGAGCAAGAGGTGATATATTCAAACTCTAACTTAAGGAATATCAATTTTATAGCCACGGACAGGCTAGATTGAAGGATGGAGAGACTCCATATGGGGGGAAAAATCAATTAGAAGGTAATCGGAATAGGCTAGGCAGGATATCTTGAAGGCTTGGAATTGGCCTGTTTTGGAGGCAAGTAGAGAGAAGAAGTTGAATGTATGATGAGGTGGTGAGGAGTTAGATGTTACAGGAGTTTGATTGAATATGGGGTGGGGGGGAGTCCTCACACATCACAATCAAAGGTAATGGATGAGTCAGATTTTTACCCTGGGTTGCTAAAAGAAAAGTGTTGACATCAATAGAAATAAGGAAGTCAAGAAGAAGGGTTTTTGCTTTACTGAAAATGATAATGAATTCTCTAATAACCAAATACATTTGGAGGATCAAAAGATTCAACTTTCTAAATGATGTGAAATCTGAGGGTAGATATTGCTTGGAACAACATAAACATTTAAAAATGTGATGAACTAAACAGAAAAGTTCCGACGGCACTTTAGAGAACCTCATTGAGGACTTCATTTTCTACAGCAATAAATAACAATATAACCAGCTAAAAATCCTACCTTGATTTAAGGGAAAGCAACAACTTCATAAAGACCTTGGCGTTACATGAGACTTCTAACATATGGCTCATTTACATGAGCAGCATCTTGGCAGAACATGTTTAAATACTCAAGCCTCAAAGAGGAAAAGAAAACAAACAATACCTTCCTCCCCACATCACCACAATTCCCCTCCCATGATTAACAGGATTGTAGACACCTGTGATTGATTGCCTATATCTTGTACTTCAATCAAGTTTTTCATGCTAAAAATCGAGCTCAAAGGTAACTATTTTCTTCAGGATATAATCATTTGGAGGGTTTTTTATTCCTTTTTTTTCTTAAATATCCTCATTTCTTTGGGTAAGGCCATTAGTGAATTATGATTAGCATTTATCCTCGGGTGGATGATCATGAAAAGAAACTTGCAGGATTCTTTCAGAATATAAATGAAGTAAAATTTAATCTCAACTTTCCCCATTTATGCCTTGCAGGAATTTCTTAAAACATACAGAATATTAGAAGAGCTAGCACTTTTCATAGGAAAAAGATAATGAAAAACCCTGGTATATTCACAAAGCCAGATGAAAATGGCTAACATAATAATAATGGGAAGCCTTTGCTGATTGTGATAGGCAATATAAGTTATTTTCCTTTGCACCATGATGAACTATCTATTCTTCAAGGAATGGTCTCCCTCCTTCCCTTTGCCTATTGGAATCTTGCCCTTCTTTCAGGTATTAAATCAAGTGCTAGTAGACACCTTAGACCTTTCCTGATCCTCCTTAGACCTTAGAACTCTTTCCATTCTGAACCTGACAAAATTTGCTTTATATTGTAATGTCACTTAATTTCTGAGTGACTCATTTCTAAAATATAAAATTGGAATTATAATAATGCATACCTCACAGGATTGTTTTGACAATAAAATAATATTTGAAAAGTGCTTAGAATATACTGGCACGTAGTAGATATCTCTTTCCTTTTAGACCATCTTGTTGAATTGAACTAATCAAGGATTGCTTCTCCAACAAGTAGCTATACAGTCTTTTGAAGAACTTAAGGAAGTATCAATAACCATTTATTGTGGTGCATAGTATGTGCTGATGATATGTACTGGAGATAAAAAGAAAGGTGGAAAGAAAACAAAAACAAACAAAACAATAGCAACAAAAAAAATCCTTTCAAGACTTTACTACCTGATGAAGGAAGAATCATGCAAAGGAGTATGCACAAAAATACATACAACACAAATTGGAGAAAACCACAGAAAAGGAATCCATTTCTACCTTGCAAAGACATATATTCCACTTTTCAATAACTCTCTGAGGTACCTGAATGACTAAGTGGGTAAATAACTGAGCCTAGAGTCAGGAAGAGTTGAGATAAAATTCAGGCTCAGATAATTACTATAGAAAGTATTTCATCACAGCTGTGTGACTTTGGGCTAATCACTTAACCTCTGTTTTTCTCAGTTTCTTTAACCATAAATCGGGGATAATAATAGCATTTATTTCCTAGGTTTGTTGTGAGTATAAAATGAGGTAATATCTGTAAAGTGCTTAGCACAGTGCTGACACATAGTAGGCACTATATAAATGTGCATTGCCTTTCCTTGACTTCTCTTGCCTGCATTTCCTCTTTTCTTTCT